>NW_019671922.1:765701-769580 GCF_002708625.1 Rhizopus microsporus ATCC 52813 | reverse complement strand
AAAAAAAAAAACAAAAACAAAAAAAATTCCGTAAGTCTATTGCTGGTGGTCGCTTGATGAAAGCGAAATGGTTCTTGGTTCTCCTTTGCGTAAAATGAGACGTCCAGTAGTACTGCCGTTGAGCCCATCGTTTGGTTTGTGCTATGCAGTTTCCCCAAGGAACACTTCATGTTTGCTTCGGACGGATTCGATTGGCTCTGACCCTGATATCTCTGTAAACCCTGTGCTCTGTGCCTTTGTGCATGGTTCCAAGGCTTTATCTTTTTTGCGGTAAGCGTGAACTTGAGCACTCATAGTCAAACTTATTATCCGTAAATGTCCCCTTAGACGCATAGTCTACGAATGAATTCAAGATTTTTCTAGCGGTAAGTTCAAACCTTGGTGTATACACGCAAGCTTACTAACCATAGTGGTTCCGTTTGGTTCTCTTATACCTAGGGTACAGGAAGCATTGAAGGACGGTGATGTGATGATTGTAAGAAGACCATTGGTGTAGCTCCTAAGTCGGTCAGAGCAGTTCATTTGTAAGCAACTTCGCAATAGGAGGTGGGGATTAGATAGCTAGGTTTGAGAATGCATATCGCTTGACGTTCGGCAGGGCTCATTGAGACTATATGGGCTTTGGATCGAACCCATGGTAGGCGGTACTTGGAACCAAAGGGAATTGCAGGTCTGGCACATTCTGCGGAAGGTACGTATCGGTTAGTTACTTACTGGAGGAAGGGGAAGAGGTTTGGGAGCCTTGGCCTGCTTGTGAAAGTCGACTGTTGTCCATGCAATAGCTTTGTTTCAAGAAAATGTCAAAGAAAAAAAAAAAAAAAAAAAAAAACGTAAAAAGCTTCATCTTTTTGAACTTTTAAATTCATTTGTATAAAAATAAAAAGCATCGTCTTTTTGAAATAATTCTTCATTTTCTTTTTGTATAAATTCGAAGCTCTTAATTCATCCTTATTGTATTACCTACGTATATTCATTGAAATACAGGCAGAGACCCATACTCAAAATTAAAGAACAAATGCTTTAAGTTCAGTGTGCTTTTCGTTCGCATGGTATATCTAACACAGCTAATAGCTTAAAATTGACAATATTATTGTAAGAGAAAGGCGCCATATTCACATTTTTGTAATAGTGAGGGTTTTATCGTAAATGTAATCACTTTCCTTTTTTCTTGCTTTAAATCCACAAAGTTTATTTACAGAGGAAACAATCACTCTATTCGATGCTGTTAGCTTGCTTTCTAGTTGATCATTTTGTAGAATTGATGACAAGAAAGAAAAGGAAGCAACTAACGCCAACTGTATTCATCTTGTACTCTGTTTATCTTTGCTGTAGCTATGGTTTGTCAAATGAAAGTATTTGATGTGATAGAAAATTCGATGATACATGAACTATGCGCTGCTAAGTAAATAAAGAAATGCTTGAGAGGAACTGTTTAATAGTTTCTATTATTGTATTTTAAAAATATCGTTATTCTCTACAAAACCACTTTTCTATTATCATTATGAAAGAAGGAGAAACATTTTTATATGAAATCATCTTCGTTCATAATGACCTCAGTGCAGCTATTTAGCTATAAATATATATTAAAGCTTACTCTCAAGAGCTTTACTCCTCCATTGGCGTAACCATTGCAGGTATGAAAACATATAGTAGTCTCAGTATGGGTTTATCTTTTGTTAGCATGGTATTTGACTTTTCAATAAAAAATATACACGATAGTAGAGTCCATGTTCCATTGAATAGCTGTATTCAAATTGTGTAGGAAATAATTTGACCAGAAAGCATCATTTCCATTGTTTAATACAACAGTAGAATTAATGGATGACACCTGAGATGACATGCCATATAAATAAGAAATATACCTCTCTCTTTAAAGGAACTTCATCAAAGTCTATTACACATTAATATTATTGTCTTTGTTAAACATATCTTTTTCATATTTTATCATTGGATTTATATAGTAGTTTCTGCTTTTTATATTGGCAGATATCTATATTCTAAATAAACAGCTTAGAGTTTTTGCGCAGCAACAGCATTGTAATACATATAGCAATCAGAGGTCGTCAAGCACTGCTTAAGTTCCTGAATATATTGTCTACAGTCTTCTTCGTCATTCAAACCCATATGAGGACCAATTGCGTGTATCATAGACCTTGTTACTTCTACACAGTCCCAGACGAATTTTTTGGCCATACTATTGTTATCACCTACATTTTACGTAAGCACCAATTATTTGCCTCTTTTGAACTCGTTTATACTTACTCATTTTACAACTACGGTATTCAGCCTGAACTATTTTACATTGGCCACTCTCTTTTAGCAGCCTTTCTAGTTCTAATGCAATACGCGGGTTCTGATTTCTGGCTTTGCAGGCATTGTGAACTAGAATTGAATTAGTTCAGGTCCATAAGCTGTATTTTATACTTTACTTGCACTGATAAGTCTATAGTAAGCTTCATTCTTTGGGTCTGGTAACTATGAAGCCATGAGTATCTTTCACAATATTCCCACGTACAGCCCCACCTTACCTTATTGTCAATCTCAGTTAATTGAACTATACCACCGGGTCTGGTAACACGCATGAGTTCTTTAATAGCAATTGGCCATTGATCCACACAAAGAGAGCCTGTCAGGAGTCTCATGTGGACAAAATCGAATGTATTATCTTCATATGGGAGACCTTTGAGTACATCGCCCTTTTTGAAAGTGAAGTTTTTCATTCTGAGCTTTTTATTTGTTATGTCTACAATATCGCATGCATGATATGTACAGTTGGGATAGTCCAATGACATGTCCTAAACAGTGATCTTTTTAAGTGTCCTGAAGTGTTACCGAAAGGACATGTTGGTAACTTACCATACTCCATACACCTGGTCCGCAGCCTACATCAAGAATAGATATTCCACCTTGTAAATCAAGATTACTCTTTACGCTTGATAATATGTTTCTGTATGAGAAAATGTTAGAGATATACAGCAAAATCAAAAAAATAACCTCACCCTTCATATAATTCCTTAATGGCAACATGTTGCTATTTCCAATGGTACATTATTAGATACAGTCACTTCTCTCTACATTCACTCCTCATTTACCCCTGTAAGTCTCTGTCTTTCATTCTCGTCCATTGGTAACCAATAGGAAGAATCTGCTTGGTGAAATTCTCTGCTTGTCATTATGGTTGATTGAGCAAAGTGGTCTACGATCTGTGTATTAGAAACAGTGGTAGTGCTATCAGTAGCAGGTGTAGAACTTGGTGCTGACATTCTATGTTTTTTAGCTGGTAAACCTTTTTGCACTGTAAAACAGTTTCCCATTTCTTACTTGAATAACCAGGGCACAAATATATATTAGGTATCGGTCTTCAAAAGGGAATTCCTTCATTGCACAAAACAAGAAACTTACAATGTGCAACTGCATTTAACACAAATAAATCATGCTAGATTTTAGTAAGCATTGAAACAATATTTGAACTCAGATTAAGTCCTTCATAGATACAGCGAAACACAATGGTTGATGTAGCCAGCGATATCTTTCGATAATACGATCCGTAAGCGTGTCATTTTCAGACAGATGATGTCGTTTAATGTCATTCTTTAACTTTGACCAAGGCTCTTCAATTGAAGGATGCTTCAATCTAAGTTCAAATGTCATATCATTTTCTCAGTCTTTTTATTCCATCTTCATTGCAAACAAACGAGGTTTGGTAGATTTCCAAATATATGACACAGTTAAATGAGCTGAACATTGCGTATAGCGATCTAGGATGTTTTATTATATTTGAAAATGCCTTCAAGGATGCCAAAGACATGTTCGTCCTCATCATCAACATCGGGGAAATTGCCCTGATTATCTTTCTTTTTTTTTTTCTTTTTTTTTTTT
>NW_019671922.1:760738-765601 GCF_002708625.1 Rhizopus microsporus ATCC 52813 | reverse complement strand
TTTTTTTTGGAAGAAGAATAAGCATATACATGGTTAAGTAATTCTTAATTTAATAAGCTTATGCTGCCAATCACTCCATTCAATTATTCCATCGCATTCTCAGGAAAAGAGAAAACTGTATATCTTGATAGATGCTTAAATGATTTCATAAAGGGTCAACTTGAATCACATTGTGATATTTGGGACTAAATAAGTTAATTGAAATCTTTTAGCATTCAGTTAATTGCTTCAATAATGTTTTATGCTTGATGAAGCTTAAATGGTTCATTATCGCGTTTTTGTATTTGCCCTGCTCTGAGACTGTGTTTGGTTCTCTCTCTCTCAAATGTAAATCATTGAACCATTTTCGGAAAGATATTTTTTTTTCTGACTGTAATATAGAACTTATAATGTAAAATCTATAAATGTTAAATCATGCCAATATGCTAATCTATTATCTTTCTTAATCTAGGGCTGATTACTGGGTATCACAGCAGAAGCATTGGTGTAAATATTGTAAAAAGTTTGTTGCTAATAACAAACCTGTAAGCTAATCTAGTCATTATATTGCCCTTTAATAACATGTCTATAGTCAATTTCACTTCACGAAAATGGTACTGCACATAAAGCTCAAGTTGAGAGATTCTTGAGAAATGTATACAAGAAAGGACGAGAAGAAAAGGAACAACAGGAGAGTGTTAGAAAAGAATTACAGAGAATAGAGCAAGTAAATTATAGGCCAATGAAAAGTGAAGTAATATATATGTTTGACTTATATATCTTTTAGGCTGCATTATTAAGTATCAGCATGAAAGATGGACCAAAACACTTGAGTAGTAGTAGTACTTCTTCTTCAATGACCACAGTCAATAAACCTAGTGCCAGTCGAGTGAGCAGAACATCAACCAGTACTGGTGCGTATGGTTATGGCGCGAACTATTATGTACCCACCATTGAAGAATTACGTAATCCGGCAGTAATAGAACAAAAGGTAGAAGGACGTGAAGAATGGGCGGTTAGTAAGGATGTAGCAAAGGTTGGAGAATGGGAAGTTGTAACACCAATGACACCTCCTAAATCTGAACCTGGTACAACCAAGCGTGATGATCAACAGCAACAAAGATCAACACATGATCAAGCTCCCGAATTTCAAGACGATGATGAAGGAATTAATGAAGAAGATTTGAATGCATTCAAATTAAAAGAAAAAGAATATCCAACAAATGCGATCAGTATTGATGATTCAACTGAACAAGTTGTATTTAAAAAGCGAAAATTGGCCGATTCAAGCATCTCAAGGAAAAAGAAGCCTTTACGCAAGAAGGAAGAATAAGATTATTAAGGGGAGTCGAAATTTTCTGAAAAATTTTTGGTTTGAAACGGCGTCACAAAATTTTTGGTTTTAATATAAAGAGACATGTTTGCGTTGTTGTTTGTTTATTCATTGCTTTGCTTGCGGTTGACCTTAAATAATAAAATCACTCTCTCTCTTTTTTTATTTTTATTTTCTTCTTTATTTAATGTTTACAACGGAAAATAACAACTTAGAGGCTTGGTTAGGTGTGATTGTATCATCTATTGCTTGCATAATAGGAGGTAGTTAAATTGATTATTGCTGTAAAAACAAGTATTCATTATTATTTATAGCTTCTATTGTATTTATCGATATATTATTTCATAGATCATTATTAGATAGTCGTGCTTTTATGGCATCTTCCATGTCTTTAGCATCTGGTGTCTTGCTATTTTCTTCATTGTCAATCATGTTTCCTCAAGCACAGAAACGACTTCAAAATGACGCCTTACTTTATGCATGTTACTTTGCTGGAGCTACCTTTACCTTACTACTCACCAAACTGATTCATTATCTAATGCCGGATGCCATCCATGCTTGCGGAGATGCTTCTGATTCATGCCAGGACAATGATAACCACTCTCACGATGAGAGACGTAAACTCAGTAAACACCGCTGTGATGCAGAATACGGCACCATGAGATCAAGCGAATCTCACTTTATATTGCATTACGAAGATTATCAAGGTAATAACGATGCTCAAAACGAAGATAGTGCCCATGAACATAGTCACCATCACCATCATCATCATCATGATCCTATCGAGAACGTTGTTGGTAATGATCCCAAACATTACCTTAGCATGGGTATTCAAACAGCTATTGCCATCTGTGTGCACAAATTTCCAGGTAACTATGAGGCGCAACATGGTACCTATGAATCCATAACCAATCATATCTATAGAGGGACTCATCATGTTTGTTTCAACCAAGGCCTCTTCTGCACTCGGTTTAAGTGTCTCTATCGCTCTGTCTATTCACAACTTGACTGAAGGATTTATGATTGCCCTGCCCTTGTATTATGCGACACGATCCAGAATGATTGCATTTAGCGCTGCTTCCTTGATGGGTGGATTATCACAGCCACTGGGTGCACTCGTTGGATTATTGCTTGTGAAAAATATTAGTAAATCAAAGGAAGACGTGCTCTTTGGTGCTATCTTTGCTTGTATAAGCGGTATGATGTCTTTGATCACGATTCAGGTATATCATGAAGCAACATACATTCACGTGTTTACTGATATATTCTTATATAGAGCATGCTGCCTCAAGCTATCAGAGCGGATATGGAGCAACGCTATATTCTCTTGTTCTTCTTTTTAGGAATATTCATTGTAGGCCTTTCATCTGTCTTGGGAACACTTTAAGCATCATCGTCATCATCTTTTCACTCTCTCCCTGTTTTTCTCATATGTGTACATAACAGTTTTTTCTACTGACATTATACCTTATGCATCATGTTCTCACATAAAAAACAAATAAAAGGCACAAGCATATAACTCTTTATTCTTAAATTTAGTACAAGTTCAACAGCTTTGAGCTCTCTTTGCCCCCTGTGAGTATAAAGTTGATGGTTCTATAGACTGCACCCACTGTTACGACAGATCCACCAAGAATACCACATAATCTGACAATAAAATGCAAGAATGACGATTGACGTTCTTCACTTATCTGTACTGAAATAGGTTCTAATTCATACTTGAAAAATATACCTGGCACTGCCTGACCATCTTGAAAGATCTTATGGGAATCAGTGACAGCATACTGATTTGTTTGTAAAACTTTGCCTGTTCGATCAATAAAAGTTGTTGGCACCTATCAACAAGTGTCACATCGACCGTCTCTTTCTTATCTTGTCATTCAACACTTACCACAGACATTGTGTATTGGAATACTTCGAAATCTAAAAAATGATGCTTTAATTGACACTTACTTTATCGTTGCTTATAAACCTTACGTGTTTCTGCGATTTCTACACTGTTATCAAGTGGATTAATCAAATTAGGATAAAGCTGACCAAAAGAAAACTCATCGATGCGATGAGTAAAGTTCAATACTAAAATATAAACATTAGTACATGCAGCATATATAGTTTATGCTCTCATTTACCATCATGACTTGTATGCATTCTACTTGCTATCATATAAAAAGGTGAATATCATTGCTCAATCTGATTCCATTCTTTTTTTTTACCATATCCATGTCCATCAGATGTGATGTGAAGATTTGATGCAACCTTATTCACGTTCAATGAACCATATACTCTACATGCGCCCATATCCTCTACAGCATAATAATTGAGTTATTGTTAAGAAACAAACAACACTTTTCCTTACTGGCTACTTGATAATCATAAGATTTTCCACTAGCTGCACGAATGATTTCTTGAATATACTTGGGATCATCTGGAGCCCTAACATAAAGTTGGTTCATATGGTCAAGGTCATTGATGGCTATCTTTTACTTGTATTTGGTTGCAGAGCCCGCCGTAAATTCAGTCTATATAAATAAAACAGAATAAGTTTTCTGTCCTTTCCATAGGTATGATTTATATATTACAGGAATACGCTTAAATTGATCCGTAAGCTCCGTTCTTTGTCCAGTTGCGTCAACAACGTGGATGAGTATATCTGATAAAAAGGAGTCAAAATATGTCCATACGATCTATATACATGATACTTGCTTGGACAAGGCATAGCAATCGTCGTGTCTATGTTGATTTGCATTTTGGTATCAATGGTTGAATCTACTAGAAATTGGTACTTTGTTCGAATCTTGCGGTAACTATGGTGTATATAATTACTATGTTGCCTATCTTTTCTTTTTTTTTTTTTACTCTGATAGTTCATTCAATGTCAAGAGTATCAAACAGAATGCCACAATCAAAGTAAGCAAACCACCTCGTTCACTTCTATTCTGATTATCATCTTCAACTTTTGGAAAGACATCAATAGCAGCAGCCTTTTCTGTTAGCTTCCTAAATATAGCCATTAAAGTGGAGATAGTCCTGAAAAGAGGAAACAAATAGCAAACCAACAGTTTTTCTACCAACAGCTTTTACTCGTGTAACACGAAATGATATTATATCCAAATCTAGCCTCTCTTTCTTTCTCGTGCGTGTCTCTCTCTCTCTTTTTCTGTATAAAGAATATGTATTTAAATAAAAGGACGTTGCAAGTATTTATTGATAAAGATGTTTTAATTGTGTTGTCATAACAATCCACTTCGTACTAGGAGTAAATGTCTAAACTCCAGAAGGAGAATCGTGTTCGATACGGCGACAAAATGCTGGAGGTCTGCCACATCCACGAAGGATGCCATTGGCGATCTTGAAAATATTTTTTGAAGCGTTTATATCCCGTTGCCAAAGCAATCCACATCCTGTGCAGGATTGGATGCCGTGTAAGTTTACAAAAGCAGATGTGAACGCCATATTTTCACAAGAGTTGCAGATCTATAGATAGTTAAGTAGGATATTCAAAATTAGAGAATAACGCTTTACCTTTGACGTTCGAAACTCATCAATTGTTA
>NW_019671922.1:751559-758158 GCF_002708625.1 Rhizopus microsporus ATCC 52813 | reverse complement strand
TGCAAGGCACTTTTTTATTTCATGGAGAAACAAATGGAAATAATGACTTGACATGTATGCAGCATGGGCCTGAATAATGCTCTGAAAGTGCTGCTCAAATCCAGTGTTTTGATGAAGACCGCTATTGCTTCTCAAGGTAAGAACAATATCACGGAAACTTCTATCACTATACTCAATTGGTATAACAGCAGCAATCTCTTCCATTGTTGGAAGGTTGTGTGTGCGTCTACCGCTTCCTTCAATTAAACGCATTCTCATTGATGGGCTGATAATGATGTATGGCGCACTGACTTCTGTATGATCATTACCATCACTGACAGTGTTGCTGCTCTCATGGTTGCTCAATATCTCGTGTGCATGGCGATATATACGCGCAAAGGGGTTGCATTGGGCAAGCATGACCGAAAGCTCCCTAACGATCTCAGGATCAAGGTTGTTGTTTCGTGCTTGTCTTCTTTCAGCGGCAGAGGAAGGATCAAATATATACAGCTGGGCGTAGGAAGGCTCACTGCCTTCAACTGGAGTCAAGAGGCCTTGACGGTGGCAAAGTGCGCCATGGATCTGAAAGGCGTTTAATCCACCTCTATTGTTATTGTTGTTGCTGTTGTTGCTGACACGATCCTCAGGCGAAACAATATCGCAGCCCAACGAAGTAAAGGCAAAGGCAGCGTTGTACTGGCGAAGGTTGTCCTTAAAGTGACGGCCTTGAGTGTCCGTACGTTCGAGCAAGTCCTTCAAGTACTCAGGTGGATCAGGTAATAGTTGCAACTGGGCTGATCCTTGCTTGCAACATGACTCCCAGCTAGGATTTCTCATTGAAGATGCCTCTTGCCTTTCATCGATCCAGTGCAAGGCGTGGCAGTGTGAGCATTCCTTGTCCATACGTCCAAGGTCCAAAGGACGAAGGCGAGAAAGCTGCGAGATGTAGGCAGTAGGGATAGTCTGAGAAGGTTCTACTCTAGGTCTTCCCCTATGTCTTACTGGGCTGCCTTCCTGCTCTTCTTGTTCAGCTCGACGTCTGCGGCGTGATGCTGCAACTCTTTCTCTACACGCTTGGCAGGTGCAATAGCGTGAATCTGCTGGCAATGTCGCAACACAGGAGGAGCATATAGTTGTTCTAGAAGTATTGTTTTCCATTGTTCTAATGAGCGATAATGTTAGCAGACATATTCGAATCAAAAGAAATATTATTCATAACAAATTATTTCAAAATGTGTTATGTGTTATGTGTTATATATTAGGGTGATTCAGTTACTTTGTCATTCGTGACTCTTTTTTTTGTTGAACAAAACTTCATGTATGAATTTGAAGTATTTTCTCTTCGCGTTTTTCTCTTTTTTTCTTTTGTTTGGGGTGTTTTGACCATGTTACAAATGTATGACATTCCAACCTGGACTGAAGAGAATCGCACATTGCTAGACACTCTAAGTCAAGCAAAAGTGTCTCCCGAGATTTCAAATTCACTTCAACAACAACTGTATATGAATAAGCACAAGTTCCTTGGATTACTGGACAATCAACCCAAGAATACTTCTCACAGAGCTGATCTCAATGCAAGCAAGTGTTAAGACCCAAAAACAATCTTTTGATTAACCAAATTTTTGTTTATTATAGACAAGGCATATATCAACAGAGTCTCACATACCGTCAGCAAAGATTTCGTTACGAAAGCACTATTCTTATCCGACCAGCTCGATATCAATGAACACGTTGCAGCAACGCTTTTGATGAATGGAATAACACAAGCATCCAATTTCAACTGTGATCCAATCGATACGGCAGTTCTTCTTTTTCACGCAGAACGTGGATACCTCTTGGCGTCCCTGGAAGCCATCTTGAGGTTTTCAAATGATGCTTCTATTAGTGAACAGGTTCGATCTGTTTGCTATAGCTTTGCAACTGAAATAATGTCTGAAAGTGTTCCTCTGGGAAACAATAAGACAGGCACATTTACAACAAAGCTTCTTTCAACACTAGAAAACTTGACTAAAGCCATCACAGCATTATACAACACAGGCACAATGGGTGGACAAATGCCAGCAGCTGGAAGTGGAAAACTAGGAGAGGATATTGCCTTTATTCGTATAGAAAGACTTGGCGATGAACGTGTATCGATTGTTCAAATCTTATACCACTTGGCTTCCATTTTCAGCTTGGACGCTCAATCTAAGTTGACCATGCTTGAAATGTTAGAAAAGGCACAACTGACTGACCCAGCAACATCATACATGGTCACCACCATGCTTGCAGCGATATCATATAGCAATCAGACTGAAGGCGACGAACCGGACCAAAACGTGTTGAGCTTTGCCAAATCATTCCATAAACGAATCATGACACATGGATCCGACGTTCCTGCCATTAAAGCTGTCATTGTTCTTCAATGGGTTCTTTACTTAACGAATCCAAGAAGATCAGGTGCATTCACTAACGGACTAAACGCGATCACTAACGAAACAGAAGCTCAACAGCTCGTCGAAGCAGCGATAGATGCAAACGCTTTCAAGTTTTTGCAACAGTACATGTTATATTTCCAACAGTCAGGAGGATTTGACAATGGTGCTTTTGACGACCTTACGAATGTAGAAGAGACTTCACAAACTCACGGCAGAATTGATTATCGTCAATACAAAATTGAAATTCGAAGCGAATTTCAAACATGTGTCATACATGAACTCAAGACGCTCGCAAATACAATCATTCGACAACTATTTGGTGTCTTGCAGAGCCTCAAATACAAGGAAGAGGATTCTACTTTGGTCAATACCATGACCTATTCTTCAGAAGCCATACAGACTAATGAGACGACGAGCCCTGTACAAATCCGTGATCTGGAGTATTTCTTGAGCTTTTTAGCCAGTGTGTATACAGGGCCTATTGAAGGTGGGCTTGTCTTTTGGAAACGCGATGACGGATTGAATCACTTCGTTCGATGGCTGGTTGACATCAAGGTGCAATCGACCGTGTGTGCTGCCTTTGACTTTTTTGGCTCAATATCGACTGGAGCGACTTGTGCTGCAGGTACACTGAGCTTGTTCAGAGGTAAAGCCGACACCGACTTGGGCTCTGGCTCGCTATTTACATGGAAAAAGCCACTGATGGCATTGGAGTACTATGCCAATTTGTTATCTAATACAACAGACGACCTACCTCGTACGATCCCTGTAGAAGAAGAGATGGTATTGCTTAAATTTCTGAATATCCTAAAGCAAACTGTGCAGTATAGCGAAGAAGCTAGATACGCATTTTGGTACAACAATGAAGCCTACTGCCGAAGCAATTTAGAAACTATTATCAAACGTCCTACTTCAGCCTATCTTAGAGCTGCTGTGTTTGACGTTATCTCAGCCTTCTGCTCTCACTGGGGCGGTGGAGTGAATGGTATCGGAAGAGATATTTCGCTTCAATGGTGGCGTGAGCTTGTAGATAGCGACTTACTTCTTCCAGCAAGCAATCCTGTATCAGGAGAAACAGAAAAGGCTACATCAGTAAATCAGCCAGCAACACTTTTACAAGAAATTCAAACCGAATTGGAAAGACATCGCTACACAGAGACACTGGCACTTGTGCATTTGATAGGGTCATCGATACACTCCCTGAGCGATCGTCAGAAGCTGCTTTCAGGATTTTCGAATATGGATTTTTATATTCCCTTAGGACAACACACGAACGGTGAAACTGTTGGCGCAACACCCTATATATCACTTGTATTGGATACTGTATTGACTGGACTTGGAAGTGACAAGGAGGAGCATACGAGAATGAAGTGGAAGGTGACGGAGGCATGTCTTGTGGTAATAGAGAATAGTGTAAATTCGTTTTCAGATATTGCATGCAAGCCAGGTCTACAAGAAGGGCTAGAAGACAAGAGCCATCCTAACGAAATAGAACGCGTCCTGCTTTCATATCTGACGCACCCAGGCTTCCAGGTACTCATTCGTATCCTTTCTGGTGGCAAGATTACAAATGAATTGTTTGATATTGTTCAAAATTGTTCTAAAGAAGATAAAAAGAACACATCAAGCACATCTTATCGCAGAAACTGTTTACTCAAATCGTTGCGCATACTCCATGACGTGCTAAAATTACAGCCTATCGTCTGTAATGTTCTCATACCTCATATCGGCAAGACTGCAAAAAAGAAAGCATCCTCAGAATTTCAGCTCGGTCACCTCTCTTTCCCTCCTATACCTTCTGTTTCAAACCTTGGACAGCTCATTTTGTTCCGTAACGACATTCTTGCCCAGATTGCCCTGTTTATCAATTATGAAGATGATGAGGAGATATGTTTAGCTAGCACCAAGCTTTTACATCAACTCTCTGTTGATTTGCGAGAACCTCGTCAGACCAGCACGCCAACTGACAAGCTCACGTCATTGACGCTTTATAATCCAATGACAAAAGCAGGAGCCAACATCACATCCATCTTGAGCGCTTCTAAACTAGCCGAGGATATCATCTTTTGTATTAGCGAAAGATTGGGCATTAACGTTCCTGAAAAGATGACGTGTGATGACTATGAAATGGATATCAATCTTATCCCATTTTGGAAGGCAGAAGGTATTTTGAACAACATCTATGACTATCCAGGCATTGTCGAAACTCCAGCTCTTTCTTCTGTACACCTTGCTATCTTGGACTTACTTTTGGAAAATGCTCATCCAGACATAAGCTCGCCCACTCTAACGGAGTACCTGCTAGGCTACGACTTATCTAATCCTAGGATGCCAGTGATTCAAGAGACACAAAACAATCGCGCTTCTCTCATCTGTTTCCACACAATCCTGAAAATGCTTCAACAAGGTGTCGATTCTGGCTTGACGACCCATGACTCGATGATGATTGATTCTGTAGAACCCACACCGCTCTTGATCGACACACATCCTCTCTTGGCTGAAAAGTGCTACAAGCTTATCTATAGACTATGCGCTAAGAAATCGATATCTTCATCTACCATGCGTTACTTACGAAACACTGGAAACTTTTTCTACAAGCAATTTGAAGCCATGTCGAGTCGCTTGGAGACTGATCTCTATGTTGAATCCTGTCCATTCTCTGGAACGATCCGTTGTGCTGATGGTACCGAAATCAGGTCCGACTTCTTCAGGGTACGGGCCAAATTGCACCAGAGGGCCTGGTTACTTCAGTTGATCGCTTTAGAACTACATGCAACAACACACATGAAACAAAAGGCTAATATCAATCGCCTACTTGAACTACTCTATGGACGTTCACCAGACACAGATATGAACATGCACGAGCAACAGGATATCCCTCTCTTCTCTCAGGGTTCATTCCATACACTCCAGCAGCCTTTAGTGAAGATGCTTGAGTTTGTCAGTTCTCTTGAATTTGTCTGGCAAGATGACCTTGTGAAGGATGGACCGATATCAGAAATCAACTACTTTAGACAGTTTATTCCTGGAGACTTTTACGTGACAAATGATGATGGAGTCCAGTTGTATGACATTCGTGGTATCTATGGATATTTGCGATTAGTCCAAATTGCAGAATACGCCAATAGTCCAGACACAGAGTTGATCGAAAAGGAAATGGGTGATATTCTTGCAGCCTGTATGTCTCTCAATCGAAGCAAGGAAATCACTCATGCAAGACGACATTGTATGAAGGCTTGGAAACAAGTGATCCATATCTCGCTTTTGGAATGCTTTGATCTTTTGAACACGCAAGAAAGAGAAAAGATCATATACGAACTTCTGGCCATGGTGCTCTCAAAGATATTGAATGCGCAAAATTATGATCCAGATATGGTCAAAAGCATGAGTGAAGTGGCATTGGCTTTGATCAACAGGCTTCGAAAAGAAAAGGACTCGCGTACGATTGCTCAACTGCCGGTAGATAAGCTTCGACATGCATTTAATGGAATCATTGAGTGTATTTGCCAACAGAACATTAAAACGACTGTGCGAGGCGACTTATATACAACATTAACCAATCTGCTGCTGTATATCAACAGATACAAGCGAGATGAATCGTATATAGAGCTTGAAAAGTATATGGTCAATGTTGTCGTTTCTTACAAGTCTGGGCTTCTTGATACCCTATGTAAAGATGCTATTGATGGATTAGACATTTGGAAGACGACAGCGTTCATTGCGATTGATGCGTTAAATACAATGACCCTTCGGGCTGGTAGTGATGTCGTTCAAACGTATCTCTTGAATAAGAATTTCTTACAGTACACCATTGATATGCTCAAGTATGACGACTCAGCTTTGGTTCATATATTAGAATCTATTGATGGTAAGTTAAAGTTGAAAGAATCGACATATACTAACAATTTGTACAGCATCACAGTTGCCACTCTATATCTTTGAAGCCAGAATGTCTATCCTGCTTCGTCTTGCTATGAATCCTGATGGTGCTGAGCTCTTGTTTGATAATCAAATCTTTGAAGTACTTGGCCAAAGCCTCTTTATGAGAGTAGAGCAACAAAACCCTGCATCTATACAGGCCAACATAAGCACATCGGGTGAACTTTTAGATCGATACCAGCGAGTGATGCTACCGACGTTGAAGCTCATTGTTGCCATTCTTTCTACTTTTGGTAAAAAGAATGCCAAAGTTATATCAAAGGT
>NW_019671922.1:731417-751459 GCF_002708625.1 Rhizopus microsporus ATCC 52813 | reverse complement strand
AAAAAAAGAGAAAGAGAAATATTTACTCTTATTAGGTGCAAATGTGGCTCAAGAAACAAGATACGGCCATCAACAATATATTAAAGACAGAAGGACAGCAAAATGTGTCTCAAGAGGCCGTGAAGCTAATTCGCGTCATTCAAAACTATACAAAATAATATCAAAGAACACTTTGGTTTATTGTAAATTTCATAAAGCTTTGCTATTTAATAGATGATACATTCTAAAACAATAAATCATCTCTTTTAACCCTTTCAAGCAGCAACGCATCTTAGAGATTAGTATGGAAAGTGACCACAATGTGCAATTAAATCAGAATCTCTTTTTAAAGAAATTGAGGAACTGTACCACTAAATTTCGAAACAATCAAGGACATCGAAAACAACATCGGGTTATCCTCCCAGAATTGGAGCATAAACACCAATACTTTCGAGAAGTTCTACTACAAACCTTACTACTCAAGCATTATCCAGTGCAGCCATTACAAGTTCAATTTTTTCAACGGAGGACACTATTACATTAGGAGCTGGAGTGGAGCCAACTGAGACTGTATTAGGAACGACAAACAATCAGCATGTTGGCAAAACGAATACGAGCAACATGATGGATACCCGCCCCCTAGTATCGTCGTATTGGACGCTATGAAGTCTATCTCTCAGAAAAATTGAATATTCACCTTATGCTAGCTTGAAAAATATGGTGAAGAGAGACAAAACTTTATTACAATTTTATATGCAAATAAAGAGCATCTGTCATATTGTTCTTGGTTTCGCCAACATTTTTAGACTTTAGTAAAGGGTTCCTTTCATTGGCTGTACACTCGATCCGGGCTTTTTCCTAGTCACAATTTATTTGACACACACAAGGTATCAAAAAAATCTTCACTCTTAGTTTTTCTCTTTTTTAAAAGAAAAAAAAAAAACAAAACTAAAGGTAATCCAAATCATTTTATAATGTAGAAAAAAGTGACTAATGGAAGAAAAGAAATATGTCAGACGAGACACATCCTACTGCTGAAGCACAAGAACAAAGCCAACAAGTATCACAACAAGATGCCACTTTAGAACCTAGTGTAGAAGAAAAGACACAAGGCGACATTGACAACATTGAAGACAATACCAATAATGAGAAACAAGACGACGATGGAGCTCCCAAGACTGTCTTTGACGATCCAAAGGAGTTCAACGTGAAGCACCCTCTTCAGAACACTTGGACTTTATGGTTCGATAATCCAGGAAAGAAAGCCAATGCTACTAATTGGTCTGAAAACCTGAAAGAAATCGTCAACGTTAACACGGTAGAAGACTTTTGGGGGTAAGTTTAAGAATTCAGGTGAAATCAATTCTTATCATTTTCAATAGCGTTTACAACAATATTCCCAAAGTAAGCATACTTGAAGTCAACTCAAACTACCACGTATTCAAAAAAGGTGTTCGTCCAGAATGGGAAGATCCCTTTAACGCGAACGGTGGTAAATTTAGTGTACAGTTGCCCAGAAATAGAACTGGTGAAGCTATCAACGATTACTGGCTCAATCTGGTAATGTAAAAAAATCAGTGTGAGAGCGGACAGTTGAACTTATTTATGTGTATAGATGCTTGCCATGTTCGGTGAACAGTTCCAATATGAAGATGAAATCTGTGGTGCTGTAGTTTCTGTTCGTAAGGTATTCTACAGAATTGCTCTCTGGACAAAGACCTCTCAAAGAAATGAAAAGATTGAGACTATTGGGTAGGTTGCGATATTCAATCAAACGGCATATATTAACTAGCTTGTAGACGCCAATTGAAAGAATTCCTTAACCTTGGTACTGCAACAAATGTGGAGTTTACACCTCATGGAGACAGCGCAGCAAAAACAAGCGAGAATAGGTTTACAGTTTAAAAAAAAGAGTAATAAAGAGATTGTACAGATTTTTCGGTCTATGAGTGTCCTTGCTATCATTTTTACTATTTAAAGAAGCTATGGCGTTGTCCTGAGGGGAGAGAAAAGCTAATAGACCATACTCATATTCATTCTTTTTTCATATGATTCTAATATACTTCTTGACCATTCTCAAATATAGAAAAAAAGGCTCACACACTGTATTTACATCACACATGCAGCTATTGTAAAGTGCTGGTTATCCATCAAGATAGCTTAAAGACTACAATTTATAAAATGACAATAGTGCAGAGTACATAGAATAAAGAGACACTTTTGTCATGTGCATGTATTGTAGCATTTGTTTGTAGTAACCAGAAATCTGTATCACGATTTTCTTTTGCTTAATAAGGCAGATTGTATGGATATAGTGCAAACAGTGCCGAAGGGTGATTTTTTTATAAAGAAGCAGCTGTACTTTATTAAGAGCGTTTTTAACATTCTTTCGTTAATAATATGGCGGTTTATTTTTAATCGTAATACTTACGATGGTGTTTTTTTTTTTTTTCAATACGTAGAGCAATCTATGTTTGCCAATTGATGAATCACTCTTCAGCCTCTTTCTGTCAGCGTTCGCTTTCAAGAATTTTAATTCCTTCTTGCCGCACAAGTTTGAAAGCCCATGAGGAGCTTTCTAGTTAAAAAAAGGACGTGCATTGCATCAAATTCGCGAATATTTCGGTTGTCAATACTTGCTGGAATTCATAAAATTCACCAGCGAAGGGGGGTATTGTGACAATTATGTTTCGTTCAAATATCGCATAATCTGCGCTTCAGTATCTACAACATAAAACAATTTTATTGAAGATATTTTTAGTGACAAGTCTTCCTTTTCATGAAACCAAATACGCCATTTGAAAGGTATTTTTTATAGGTGTACGCAGTAGCATTAAGTCTTGTCAATAGCAGTAGAAACGGATTTGTTGGATCATCTTTGTAGCATATTTCCAAGCCTTTTAAGTCTTCCATCCGCTTTTTAAGATCTTCAACATTTTTCTGATTGTATTCGACACAAAATAGTAAACAAAGGGCTTGTTTCCTTGTCAGATACACCTTGATTGAAAAAGAAAAACAAAAAAGAGAATTTAAACTAAAATATGTCTCCAAATGTTTTGTTGGTGCTTGAAAAAGAACAGCACTATAGGCTTCAGACATCATATTAACCAAATTATCAGAAGCTTCGACCTTCCTTCAAACAGATTTCGGCTCGTAAACAGTGTAATAACCTCATGTTTATGGATCCTGCTTTGCAAATTGTCAGTATCCGCTTCAAATAATATAATGTTGGCTCTATTATTGATTGTTGTATTCAGCTTTAACTTGTTATTTGAAATAAGGCGGTTAAGTCAATGACTACTGAAATAAAATTTGAATGAGAACGTTATAGGAGAATATTAATGTTGTCAATGACACTATCTATCATCAGGTGCAGTAGAAGAAAGTAGAATGTATGCTTTACTGTAAGGTTATAAAGTATTATAATGATTCATATCAAACACGTCACTGATTATTTGTGGGCGAGAGGAGGAGTACCATATGAGATTGGTTGCCTATTCCAATCTATAAATTCCAACGCTCTTAAATAATTTGCAGACAACAAGGACATTAGAAGTAAATACAGCCAAATTGGTGGTAGAAGCACTGTAAAGAAGGTATAGTCTACATTTGAAAAAAGAACAAAACGAGGATACTGTACTTTATGACTTACATACTTGTACACCTTATTCATTTGCACAAAGTGCATCTCTTTTTTTTTTGTGTTATTTTGGGGTGCATCTACATATTAGTAAGCATTTGATCAGTACTAAGTATTTGTGGACAATGCATTTTCATTGCAAAATACCTATCCATTGACTTGAATCAATTGGGACAGTGGTTTTCTTTATTTCTCGTTCATTATGCAACTAGAGTAAAAATGAATGTTCTCAGGCCTTTGAACCATTTTTTCTCTCTAAAGAGCAGTTTATCCTTCCCCCCCCCTCCCCAATTCAGGTAAAGACCACACATTGCTATTATGTGAGACAGAGATGCTCGTAAAAGCAAAAGATGTCGGAGCACAAAATAGAAATCCTGATACACAAATTCAATGGTAAAAAATGGCCCTTTTTTCTTTTGTCAACTCTATTTTTCTTTTTTTTTATATATATATATCAATGTACGAAGAACCGCCACCGTTGCCTTTCCCTTCTTTAAACATGCTCAAGGGACAAGTAAAAGACATAATAAGCATGCAACGGAACCCCACAACTCCGGATGTAGAATTTAAATTTTTCTGCCCCTCAGCTACAAGCCCTACTGGCTCCAAAAAACCTAAAGCAAGTAAAAAATCCTGTGATGTTTGCAAGAAGAAGAAGATAAAATGTGACAACAACAATATGGATAATGAGCCATGTGAAAGGAAAGGCAATTGCCCCTGTATCTATCATAAAGAATTAGAGGACGACACTATGAGCGGATCAACTAGGAAAGAAATCATGCCATCAAATACTGTAGTCCGCAAACCAAGTTTATTATATAGTGGGCACTATGTCGGAGAGACATCCTTTTGTGCTTATGCCGATCTTTTCAAGGATCATAGATCTGTCATAAGAGAGGAACATCAGTTTCCAGCTATAAATGCACCACCATCGGTACCATCCTTAAGCATGAATGATCAACTTTATTTATTAGATATTTATTATGCAAACATTAACCCATACTATCCTTTACTAAATAAAAAGGAAATGGCAGACCAGCTCTACTTGATCAATCACCATGAACCCACCTATCTATCACCTTTATTCTTTTATGCTCTTTTTGCTCGAGCATCAAGCTTTGCGCAGGACCGATTCAATGACGAGGGCAAGTCCTTTGAACAGATTGGAAACGAGTGTCTACAATATGCCATCTATCTACGACCATTTTACCAGGATCTGCCGAGGGTTAGTACAGTGTTGGCTTTGGTAATCTTGGCTAACCACATGGAACAAACAAAATTACCAGAGAACCTGACACAAGCATGGCTTTGGTCCGGAGAAGCGTTCCGCCTATCGCTCGATTTGGGAATTCACCGGTCCATGATATCCGTTGAGGAAGACATGCATGGCCAACTCTGTATTAGAGCTTTCTGGCTTGCTTTTATAACAGACTGTACAATTAGTATGGCCTATGGCCGCCCATGCTCAACAGAAGAGAAGGTCTTGTAGGTATGACTAGGTAATCATGGGGTCTGCTTACTCATACTTCTATAGTGATGTTTCTCCACCTTCAAAATCTATTCATGATGACGAGTCTGTTACCGAATGGGTAGAGGGCCTTAACACAACGATATCACTCTGCAAGATTGCTGCACGCGTAATTAAATTTAATTATAGCCCTCCGCCTCCTTTCGAAATGCCAAGTCCTGTTAAGGTAAATATTAATGTGAATTGCTTCCCCTTCCTCCTTTCTCTTTCTTCCTCCCCCCCTTCTGTCAAAGAGAAAAACACTCCTCATTATTTTAGAGACATAATGCATTTTTGGCTAGCGTTGACTCATGGTTGACTGATATCATGTATCCTTCCAAGGATGAACCTGAGTCACCCATGAATCAACCGGTTATAATACAAAGAGAAGAAACGACCCTGTCAAAGCGTTTGGGATTTGAAAAGAAAATGTTCCTGTTGGCAAACTTGATCTTACTTCACCGTCCATATGTTCATGAGATGGTACGAAACAACAATAGTCGTCCCTCAAATGATATTTGCAGTTATGCTGCCATCATGATCACAGACTCTGCTTATCGTTTGGATGTCAATGAGTTGATTCAGTATCATTCAAAGTCATCTATCTTGGCTTATGCCCTGATGATCGCGCTTCGTATACATGTCATGAACGCGGCTACTCCCAGTTATGCCGATAAATTCAACGCAGATAAAAATTACAGCTACAGCATCGAAATTATATCCAAGCTACCTCAATGTGCTACGGGTCACTCTTTATTGAACTGTGCCCTACAAGATCTTCAAGGACAGTACCGAAACTGTAAGAGCGTTGAAAGGGAGCACAGTATGACACCGATACCGATGACACCTATGGATATACCACAAGATGAACAAAAAAAGAAGAAAAGGAAAGAAAGAGAAGATCCAGTCATCCCGACCATTAGACAATATCAGCATGGGAAGAAGAGAAAAAAAGGAAAATCATCTGCCAAACAGAAACAGGAGCAGATGAACCTAATCCATATGAACAATAGTCAATTGAGTCAAGACAAGCAGGAAGAGAAAGAACAGACTCAGTGTGAAGCATCATTCATTCAAGAGCAACATCATCAACAACAGTCATTCATTGACAATAATATCCAGCATTTTATACCAGAAGAATTACACTTGAACATAGATCCATATCAGCATTTCTATAATGAACAAGTTTATAACCAACTTTTATTCCAAGATGACGGTGTCATATCTATTGACTATGACTTTTGTGATCAAGATAACAACGTCCAAGAATACTGTGTTGATCTTCAAGATAATTTAGGAGTATCCATACAATTAGCATCCAAAAAGCATCAATAAAAAATATTGTTAGTTTTCATTGTCCCTTCTGGTCTCCTTTTTTTTTTTGATGATATCTGTCTATCCTCTTATTCTTTCTCTCTCTCTCTCTCTCCTTTTTTAAATCATTCTTTATTCATGTCCAAGTCCTCTTCGATACTAAGAGAGTAAAAATAGTTTGTTAAAAATAATACCAAACGTTGACCATTTTACTAGGTACAAATTAGTCATAGTGGGTGAAGGAGGTAACATGTGTGTCATCCATATCATACAAAAGCGGATACTCACTTTTAGAGAATAGGTGTTGGTAAATCAGCCATGACCATTCAGTTTATTCAATCACACTTTATTGATGAATATGATCCTACGATCGAAGGTGAACTATTTTCAAAATACGTGTGCATATTTCCCTTTTTTTTTATTAATTTATTTAAACAGACTCATATCGTAAGCAGTGTATTATTGATAATGAGGGTGCCTTATTGGATATTCTGGATACTGCTGGACAAGAAGAATATAGGTAAACAGGAAATTTGGATATTCAACCAGACTAAGATGTATCATTATACAACTATAGTGCCATGAGAGAACAATATATGCGAATTGGAGAAGGATTCTTGTTGGTTTACTCTATCACTTCTTTCCGATCATTTGAAGAAGTTCAAAAGTTGTATAGTCAAATTGAACGAGTTAAGGATATCGAGGTATTTCCTGTCATTTTAATTGGTAATAAATGCGATCTTGAAACGGATAGACAAGTATCACCTCAAGGTATGTACGTATTACTTCTCATATGTGTCCATTATTTTTTATATTATCCTAGTTGGAAAGGAATTAGCTAAAAAGTATGGCTGTCAGTTTGTTGAAACATCCGCCAAACAAGGAATCAGGATAGATGACGCATTTTATGGGATCGTGCGTGAGATTAGACGGCTGAATCAAGAAAAGATAAAAAACCAGCAATTTAATGTTGACAGGGATAAGGAGGGGCTATTCTTGGATAGCTGTGGTTGTATACTAATGTAATAAAACATAATCTCTCATTTTAATACTGATAACGACGATTCTGGCTCATTACAGCTTGTCTATTTTATTTGTTTAATTATCACCGGTTCTCTCTGTTCTTCTCTTTTGAGCCACGCTAGATTCTACATTTGTATCATCCATTTTGCGTTTTTCACTATTAAATACAGTTCGTCAACCATTCGCTTTTTTTTCTTTCTTCTATTGTTTCTCCCCCTCGCTCCTTACTCTGGTGATGCAAATGCAACCTTGTCACTAAGTGGAAATGATATACAGTACATGTCTTTTTTGGGTGCTACATTACGAACATAGTGAAGATTGGTCTTGACAGGATCAGGTGTCTCTCCTAGCACTTTAGTCACTCGCTACAAGTTGTGTAAGTTGACTGCAAATAAAGATCACAGCTAGCTTATTACCTCAATGATATCTTGATTGGGATCGGGGCTTTTGGTGAAGCAATGGCAGTGGATGTAAGGAAGCTTGGAGTTTGCGTTAAACAAGTGCTTATAATCATAGTACGCTCCACGGAAAGCATCCAAGAACTCGATAGCTGTTGCTGGTAAATTCATTACAAAGTGATCAAATGTCTTCCATTCGTTTTCTGATGTTGATTGAAGATCTTTTACTGCCTGTCTGATAAACTCTCTTCCGTCCATGTTGTAAGGGTGAATACCACTCTTTAACTTGTTTATCTTAATATTTTCTTTCATCCACTCAAATGAAGCAGGGTTAAGATCATTAGCATATACAATCGATCCTTTCTTGGCTGATGGGATAGCAAACGGACCCACTCCTGCAAACACATCACCTAATCACACACATAAGCTATTCATGTTCTAATTCAAGATGATTGTACTTACAGACATATTCCTTTGGCTTAAACAGTTGGATCAATCTCTCATGCTCTGTGTGTAATCGTGAGTTCCAATACACCTTTGAAAAGTCAAATTTGAATCTACATCCATTTTCTCTCTAAACAACAGGTATCAGTGATGTTCTTTGTAATACTTGACTTCTTTACCACTTCAGCGATCATATCATCTTCACCTGCTAATACTTCCATTTTGAAAAAGCGAAATGTAGTATCTATTTGATCGGTTTTATTCACAACAGTTTTGACATACTTGTTTTTCTAATAATAACTCTAGTTTATATGAATAGAAAAATATGCATAAAAACAAGATGACTTACATCTAAAATAACTTGACCGATTATCTTTTTCCATGGAAAATACTGTTCCTTTAGGTTTAAATGTGCAATATGTCCAATCTGCGTAAAAGACGAGGGAATCTCGAGTTCTTCTGGAATAACAGATCGAAGTATTTGTTCTACGGAGAGACCGGTTAGCCATCCATATAGTCTTTATTTTCTTTAACCTTACCAGAGTTCCAGTAGTCATAGTCTAAAGTGATTTCATGAGAAACAAAGCCCAGTGCCTCATTTTTTATTAGTTCCTGTTCTGTTGGTGATAGTTCCTCTGTGTGTTTATGCATATGTTAGCGTATCTTTTTATCACGCGTACATTTTATCTTTCTAACCTATACTTTCTAAATCCCCTCTTAACAACACCAACCTTGCATCATTATCATCAGGTGCAGAGAAAACATTACGGAATCTCGGTTGATTGAATAAACTCCTGTATTCAACTGTTAGAACAAAGAAGAGTCTCTTTTTCGTAGACAGCTCACATACATTGATAAAGTCTTTGTAAACAAATGAACCTTCTTTGAAGGCACCTTTACTGCTTTTACTGTTAACACTTTCTTAAAGGCATCACGGTTAAACACCGTCATGCCTCTGTTCAGAGGTGGTGTCAAAGTAAACATGTAGAAAAAAGAAAGAGTCCTATAGACTTGACTTCAAAAAAGGAAATTAATGCGATAAGCCACGAAAAAGACAGTCTATATTTTCCTAATTTAAAAGTTGATAGATTCTCTTTTTATTCAATCATGTCTAAAAAAGAGAAAAAGTCAACCATCAAGTTTCAAAAGACAAAGCTTAAGGGCGTTGTCAAGAAGAGAAAGGAAGTCAACAAGTTTAAACGACAGGTGCAAAGACGTCAGATTCGTCGTGCTGCTTCAAAGCACCATAGTAAAGGTACACTATATATTTAATAGATCAATGAAATACTTATATAAGTAGATCAAGGACAATCCAATCAAGACGAACCATCAACTAAAGAAGAGGAAAAAGAAGAAAAGTAAAAGGATTAAAAAAAAAGGAAAGAAGATTTTACTGACTCTGTTATAGTGTCCCACAGATTAACACTGAAGATTACTTTTGCAACTTTATTATTGATCCAGAAGAGCAACTTGACTTGAGTGATGATGAAGAGAGTGACTTGAATGTATTGGATACTTTTGAAGACAATGTAAATATGGATGAGGAAGAAGGAGAGGAACCCGCTTTGAGTGATGAAGAAGAAGAAGAAGAAAGTGAAGAGGATGAAGATGAGTATGAGAGTATGGAGGAAGATGAAGATATCGAAGAAGAGAAGGATGATAATTCAGAACCAGTGACAATGGACATGTTGAATGAATGGTGTTTAGCAGCTTCCAAGAAGTCAATTGTTGCTTGGAAGAAGCTTTTGATGGCTTTCAGATCTATCGTCAGATCAGGCGACAACACTGAATTCAGCTATCATGTGGGTAGTAGCAAAGGTACATCATAGTAGTCAGAGATATATACGTATGGCCTAACATGAATTATTTAGTCTATACTAAACTTGTAAAATACACGTTAAAGACAGCATATCCCATCTTGAGTAAGCACATTTATTTTTTAAAGAAGGAAAAATACCCTGGCAAGACAAAGAATTGGCCCAAGTTAGAGAAAGCAATCCGTTTATTCCTCAACAACTGTGTTCGATTCCTTCGAGAGTTATCTGATGACGATATTATCCAGTATGTCTTACAGCAATTGGAGCCATGTACACTTTACTTTGGCCCATTCCCAAAGATATTGACAGAATACTTGCGAGTCTTGCTGGATCGTTGGTCAGATGTGGGGCTTTCTGAAGAAACACGACAATGTTGCTACAGAGCGGTTCGTCAATTGGGAACGGCAGCACTGGATGCAAACCGTAAGAACCATATGCCAAATGTTCTGAAGGGAGTTTACCTTGTCTTTGCTCATCGCGCCACTAAACTGAACGAGACAAGTTTCTCAGTCATTCAACAAATGCTGGAAGAAGCAGCAGACCTCTATACAGTGGATCATCAGCTTAGTTATGAGCATGCTCATGTATATATTAGTCAACTAGCTGATCACTTGAAGAAGGCGAAAAAGGAAAAGACAGTAGAGAGCTTCAAGCGAATTTATACTTGGCAATATATCAGCTGTTTAGACTTTTGGGCAAATGTCATCTCTGTGACCTGCGATCCAACCACAGGCGAAACAAGTCCAATGCAAGCAGTGGTGCATCCATTAGTTGACCTTTGCTTACACACTATGCGTCTGAACCCCGTCTCGCAGTTTCTTCCTCTTAGAATACATCTCATCCGAACACTCATCACTTTTATCGATTCAACAGGCTATTACATCCCACTTGCATCGTACCTGTATGAAACATTATCAGAAGAAGTGTTCAAGGGAAGATCAAAGCAGGCTGATTTACCAGAGTTTAATTGGAATTTACATTTAAAGACACCTAAATCATACTTACAGACCAAGGAATACCAAGATGCGGTCTATAATGCAGCCTATGATTGCCTTTTAGACTTTTATGCCTGTCTTGGTCTTTCTATTGCATTTCCAGAGCTGGTGATACCTGCTGTTGATAAACTCAAGGAATTTGCATCAAGATCAAAGGGAACAAAGTTTGCAAGGTCTCTTCGAGTACTCATAGAAAGATTAGAAACACACAAAAACTTTATAGAACAAAAACGAGCTCCCATTGAGTATACCCCTTCAAAGCTAGAAGAAGCCATGGCTTTCTTGAGAGCAACCGATTTTGAAGGAACACCTTTGGGCAAATTCTTGAAGCAAAGAAGCAAACAAATGGTTTAAATAAAATAATAAATGATATGTGAATATGAAAAAGCCCTTTCTAATACTATCTTCTTCTACTTGTAAATAACTCATTATCGTCAGGAAAAAGAAAAAGTATGATTATTGCTTTATGCTTTTATTGTGATTGTTTCTATAATCTTCTTCTCTGTGCCATAAGCATATCAATTCTAGTAGTATAATAAGTTTACGTGTTTAGAAAAAAAAAGATGACCACTTACTTGTTTAATTTTACGAGAATTTCTGCTGGTATATTAAACTGAATTATACCTACAAAAGTTAAAACAGCACGAGCTTGTTTTTCAACATCTTCTATAGTCTTTGTCCATGTGTCAGTATCTATATAATAAAGAATACATTGACTTACATTATTAGATATAGCTACATTCAACGAAGCAGATGAATATGTTTCCCAAAGCTTGTATAAAATGTCCATAACGTTTAGTAATATTTCAGGTATGTTCTTCTTGATGGTTTCATGTAAATGCTCAAACTGTTCAGCAGCCAGTTGAACATGTCCCAATTGTTCATCAAATGGAATCAGTTGTGTCTCTCGGATAATGCTGATAGCAGGAAAGAATTCGCCTTGTTCGTAAAGCATGCGGAAGCGGACAAGTTGCATCAATAGATGCACAGTGAATACCTTATCTGTGTTTGGTAGTGCCTTCAGATGCTGTTGTTGCTGACATTCTTGCACCGTTTGTGTTGCAAACTGAAGTATGTCTTTATTACTGGCTGTTGTATCAGATAGCCTTGAGAGCTTCGATTGCTGAAGTACATCGCCTAATTCCTTTGCCAACACATCAAATAGTTTGTTGTAGTCCTAAAAAGAAATGTCAGAAACCAGGGAAGCATATAGCTTACATTGTTAAACTTACAATAGATAATTTGCACACGTCAATCGCCTCTCTACAGTGACCAGACTGAAGTAACAGGTCAGCGACAGGATACAGTATCTGTTGTGCGTACTCTTGATCTGAATTGATATCTAAAAGAACCTTTTGACTTTGAAGGATAGAAGGCTAATGAATCATGAATTATGAGTTTTCATTGAGAAAGATGATTCATTCTTACCTCTCTTTGTCCGTAAATGATATCTATGAATTCTTTATGATTTTGACTCTTTACAGTTACTTTACATAGATATGATTTCGCAAGCGAGATCATCTCGTCATTGTGATAACCCTGTTTTGTTGAATAAAGTGACAAGAGGTAAAGGTATTGAAGTGTTTCTATCGGTCGAGTTGGGAGATGGATTTGGACGTATTGGTAAATAAGCCTTGGGAAATTAAACAAGGTCAATCCATTTTGATCTATGATAACTGAATAATACAAAAGTTATATAAATGTCCCTTTGCGATCAAGAATATACCACTTACGCATATTTCTTTCAGTCTTTGCTTGACTTGCAGAAGGAACTCTGAGTAGACCATGGTAAGCTAACGCAGTAGCAAAATGTGTTGCTTCTAGCCAGAGTTTGTTTCCTGTATGGATAAAATCAATTGCCTTTTCGAATTGAAGCGTCAACAGTAACAGCTTGAACTGAGCCCAGACGTCATCCTTTTGAGTTTCGGCCATGATAGGCGTATGGTTTTGCAAGTCTTGCAGTCTGTAGCGTTGATAAGCATAATTTTCGGTATCAGTCACTTCTCTGACTAGCATAAGCTATATGTATATTATATATTCATTAACGCGACGGTTCATGTTTATATCATCCTGAACCCACCTGTAACCAAAGGTAGTCGTCCTGGCTCTTTATGATCGCAGTGCTCTTTTTGTTTAGTTCACAACGACCAATGATTTTATAGAGAAGAGATTTATAGGGGTCAGCCTTTCCCTCACCATATTCAAGACGATAGTGTTCTGCCAAAATTTCATCATGAGTTTCTTTGGATACACTAGAGACAAAAATATGAGTATTGATTTCTGATATGTGCAAGGTGATCTTACCAATGCTGAGGTGATTCTATGTATTCTTGAAAATAGGCCACAAACTTTTTATCAAAACGAAATATGTCTTTGTTTTCCTTGATATAATCAGCTGCTACTTGAGTATGGCCAGTACGGAGTAATAAATAGATAAACAACCAAATTGGCAGCCCATGCACGATCTCTAACCTGCTCTCTCTCCATCCAAGCACAGTCTTGTAATTGAGATTGATATATGCCTCAAGACGGTGAGTTATATATGGGTTTCCTCCAATCTTTAGCTTTGTTGCATGAGCATGTAATTGTTCGTTAACCGTCTGAAGGAATCTATTGAAAAGTGTTAATATTTGTTGAATATGGGGAATAATCTATTACTGTTCTTCTAGCCATGATCTTGATGCATCAATGAGCTTGCGTCTAGTTTCAACAGCAGGGAAACTTTGATATGGTTGAACAAGATAGCTTCTAGTAAATCGTCCTTCACGCCGACCTTCATTATCTGTTTGTTTCATAAAGTAACTTAATATATCCCAAGCCTGGCTGACGCTTGCTTGAAACTACATAATGATCTTTAATATTTTTGTATCTTTCATTTTGTTTTTTCTCATTTTTACTCTTGTCAAATCGGATGTGTTTTGAACTGTTGACAGTTGTTCTACTAAATTAAAGTCATCATTATTAATTCTACAATCATTAAGGGTCTTGATGATGAAGGCATATTGGTTCACTCTCTAAGCATAAGGTGTTAATGATTAAGCACATGCTTTTCTAATAAACTGTTTACATTGATATTCTTTGATAATTCATTAATCTCTATCTTGCTTTCTTCTGCATCCTTTTGTTCTTCTTCCATGTGTTTTGTAAATAAGTCAAGCTGAGTACTGTAAAACTGTTTAAAGTCCTCATCGTCCTTTTGATAAAAAACGCGTCATTATACGTGGTCAACTTTTATAATAATAGCAATAGTACCTGACGCCTTTGTTCTTCAATAACATCAATCAATATTCTTTCATGTTCTTCAGTAAGGAATTTCTAATATTATACTTGTTACATATGCATGTATATGCGTTGTATTCTTGTTGTATGTACCTCAATATCTGTATGACTGTCCATTTGTATAGTGTCAAATGCATATTTAATGTCTGTTGGTCTAATGTCGCTTTGTATGTTGATTCCATTACTTGCAAGAAAATAGTGTCTATATATATTGCACATTAGCAACTTTTCTTTACGAATATGTACATGTATTTACGCTTTAGCCTGTTGTTCTTTTGAAGCCTGTATCTTTTCACTTTGAGCAGCAAAGTGTTTCAATAACTGTTCAGCATCTTTTCCAACAATTGGAAGACTCTCTCGATCTTGAGGCTCCAGCAGCACTGCTGACCTCTTTAACAGCTGCTTCAGTTTTGCACTCATTATATATGTTGTATAAGAAAGAAAGAAAGGAAAAAATAAAAAAGTCACTAAATTTTTTATTGTAAATAAATGATTCTGACAACACATTTTTTATTTACAAAACTTTATACAAGTGAACTTGTTTAATCTCGTCCAATTCGTCTTCATTTATCTCTTGAAAGTAACCTTGATCATAAGGAAGTTTAACTTCCTTTACCCATCCCTTCATCAATTTAGAAGCAGATAAACCAGCAGATTTTAATTGTTCCTGTAAGGAAGGAAGAGTGACTAATAATAAACCAGGCTTCTTTTTAGTTTCTGTGCGAATAAACTTCCATATTTGTTGTTGAACGTCAAGCTGATTAAAAAATTGAAAGACATTATTCATAATGACAACGTCTGCTTCATTATTAAGTAGCTCTGGCATAGTTTGAATATCTTTGCAGATAACTTGTACTCTGTCTTCCATTTTATACTTCTTTATCATATCTTGTTGTAGTTTACTAAACCATTCATTAATTTCTACTCCAATAAGTTTACGAGCTTTAGTAAACAAATATCCCTAGATTACAGATTAATAAACTATAAAATATAAAAATATATGACATACAGTATATAAAACTGCTCCTAATCTAGAGCCAATATCGACAACCACTTTATCCTTTACAGAACTAGCCAATGCTACTTGATATAGAAATTGTAACTGTAAGACCGAAGCAGAGTGTGAGATGAAATCTAAAGGATCGGATGAGTTTACTGTAGATTTACATGCTTATAACTTACTCAATGGTTTAACCTTCTTTGATTTACAGTCTAAGCAATAGTTTCGTGACATCTTGCCTTCATCAACCAAGTCATCCACGTCTTCTTCTGTAAATAAGAAACTATCTACATGAACTGTATTATCTTGATTGTATTCTTTAAACTTTTCATAATATTAATAATCCTCCATAATACAATATTACATTCTTACTTCATCTGTATCTGGAATCACAATCTTTTCTCCAGGTGCTTCTGCTGACACGGGTACTTGTGCACGAAGATCCTTGATGATTCTTCCTAATCGCATCATTTTCAAGTCACTCACAGGCTGAAAATCACCATCATGCTCTTCCATTTCTATATCTTGGTCATTATGTAGTTGACTATGATATTCCTCTATAAACCAAAAGATTGTTGATCTTGAATAATTTAAATCTGTCAAAGCAGTCCAAGCTTGAACGCATTAAAAAGAAAGACTTACCCATGGCTGTGGCAACAAATTGTTGGAACTCGTGAAATTGACTGTCATTGAGTTCAGATATGAGGTTGACAAACTTTTCTTTGCAGTTTTCAAGTGTATCTTGTTCAGTCATTTTTATGTGCAAAAAGGGAAAAAAAAAATTATGAGTGGCTTTCTAACTAGAGTCTGAATTTGAAATCACAAAAGCAGAGATTGATCAGTATGTTTTCAATTTGGTTACTCTTTCTTTTTCAATCAAAAAGTCATTAGTTTCTGAAACTTTAATGGCTAATAAAAGCAATAGAATACGGTCAGGCGTTGGTTTGAAATGGCAGTAATAACAATAAAAAGTAAAAAGATAGAATGACAACAAAACATGGCATAATGTTAAACGTGCGATGTCTCGAACAAAGAAAGAATGATCACAGAGAACAGCAAACAGAAAAATCTCGAAAAAGGAAAAATTAAATTCAACCAACCAGGTTAATGTTTTTATCTCTCTCTATCTGTGGTTATCTTTTCTAAAATTTGCTCCTTTTTAATAGCATCCTCACTGTCTCTCTTTCTCTTTTTATAGCAAGCTGATGTTGATCTATACATACTTTGTATGCTAATCAAAGATATCAACACTTGCTGATAGAATAAATGCACTGACAGCAATTCAACTATGATGTATCTTTTTTATTTACCGTAACCAATCATTTTCACATGCACCAGATAACTCTTAGCATGATAAGATAGGAACAAGTATCAGGTATAGAAGGTATATTTCTATTATCGTTTGATTATTGATGAACTATTTCGAGGAACAACCTTCTATATGTGCCTATCTTAAACTATATGATTCAATAGGATGATCTTGTCTTATTAAGACGAGATTATAAATAACCAAGATATAATCAATCTCTGTATATACATTTCCTAATTTGAGTTTTATATATAAATATATTTATTATCTCAAAGGGACATGGGTCATTTGAAAAAAAAAAGATAACTGACATGTTTCTTATATAAATATCATATCTCTTCTTCTTTTTTTTTTTCTTCTTTGTTCAACTCATGTCTTTTACAGAAAAGAAACAAGTTGATGAAATAAAAGTAGAGAATATACATGATCTCTCCGATATTTATACTCCAGTTATTGCTCCTACTGCATCATGGTCACATCTAAAATATAAGCTAACTACAAGAGATGGATGGATAGGCAACTATGACTATCGCGCGCTTTGGTATTTTACATTCTGATATCTTTCATTTCTTAATAACCCTCTCTTCTACTACCTAGTATGCCTCGACTTCCATTTATATCACGTCGAGCTAATCAATCGCCCTTTTATGGACCTGATGATGACATTCCCATTCTTGTCACTATTCTCATGGGCATTCAGCGTAAATAGATTGTTTTATGCTCTCTAGTAATCAGTGACTTACCTTTACAATAGATTTTTTAGCTGTCATAGGTGGTATCATCACGCCTACCATCATAATATCAGGACAAGGAAGTTCTAATTTGAACCTTGATGAAGATACTCGAAGATATATGATATCAGCTTCCTTAATTGTGTCTGGGCTGATGAGGCAAGTTCCTACTTTGGGTGTCTACATGTCAAAATAATGACTAATACACGTGTACTTAGTCTAGTACAGATCATTCGAATTCGAATCCCTAAAACACGCTTTTACATTGGAGCTGGTTTACTTCAAATCACAGGTGTTGCCTTTTGTAATGTGCCTGCTGCGCAGGCTTTGATTCAAAACATGTATAAAAGTAAGCATCATATCTCCAGAAATATAACAGAACACATGACTAACCTTTATTCCAGGTGGAGAATGCCCAACCGAGACCTTATCTGACGGAACAATCAGCTACTTGCCATGTCCAGATGCATTTGGCGCTGTACTGGGGACTCAGGTATATTATTTAATATTCGTGATGATTCATACAGCTTTTCTTATCTAACGTGTAAACGTAGATGCTCTGTGCACTGCTGTCCATTGCCATCAGCTTCTTATCCCCACGTGTGATCCGTAAACTCTTTCCAAAAGTGGTCACTGGTATTGTCTTGATTGTGATCGGGGCTACCTTGCTGACATCTGGTATGGAAAATTGGGCTGGAGGTTCAGGCCCGTGTATGAGTAGACCCAACAGTGGTCCATTCACACTCTGTCCAAGCGCATCGGCTCCTCATGCTCAGCCCTGGGGAGGCCCTGTTAACTTTGCCCTTGGCGCGTCTGTCTTCTTTACGATTATTGTTATCGAGTTGGTAGGATCAGTCTTTCTAAAGAACATATCTGTTGTTATTGGCTTAATCATTGGGTGCATTATTGCTGCTTCTGTGGGTATGTTTGATAGCTCCGGTATTGCCAGTGCTCCTGTTGGTACATTCTTATGGGTAAAGCATTTCAAGTGGGCGCTTCATGGCCCTGGTGTTATTCCCTTTCTTTTTGTACAGCTCAACATGATTATTGAATGTCTGGGAGACTTGACAGCTGCCTGTGATGTCTCTGGATTGCCTATTGAAGGCTCTGCATTTGAGGAACGTTGCCAAGGTGGGTTATTAGCTGATGGTATCTCTGGTATCTTTTCTGGGTTAGCTACAAGTATGGGTGTGGTTACCTTTAGTCAAAACAATGGTGTGATCGCTGTCACTCGCTGCGCTAATCGCCGCTCAGGCGCCGTATGCGCTTTTCTCTTGATCATCTGCGGCGTATTTAGTAAGATCGCTGCTGCCTTTTTGGCTATCCCTTCTCCCTTGATCGGAGGCATGACAGTATTCCTGTTTGCTTCTGTCGCTACCTCTGGTGTACGCATTCTTGGATATTTGGATTGGACAAGGCGTGATCGTGTGATTGTTGCCTCATCACTTGCCATTGCTTTAGGTGTTTCATTAGTTCCTGACTGGTTTACCTACGTCTTGCCTAGTTCTGAAAACCTAGCCTTGCAAGGCTTTTTATCTGCAATCACAACTGTCGTTAGTACTGGATATATAATGGCAGGCATCATGTCCGTTATCCTCAACTTGATTCTTCCTTACGATAGCACGGAGCACGAAGATCAAATGGCTAGACAGACAAGATTGAATGGTGGCGCGGCGCTCCTGTATAGTGAATCGGCAAGCAAAAATAGGAACACTGATTCATGTCAGGACGAAGAATCAGCTTAGTCCTTATATATGTGCACCTTATTTATCTTGATTTGTAAATATTTATCTTTTTGAAAACTACTCATGTTTTTTTTTTTTTTTTTGCAATCGTATCCATCCAAGCTGTTATTTAAATACTTTAATAATGAGTATCACGCAATATTGGTTAAAGTTCAATTGTATAATAAGCAGTTTAAAGATTAGATACTTTCGCTTGTGTTGATTTCGCTTTACAGAAACGTTTCTCTACCTAAGGGCTAGCTTGATTTGATTGATAATATATTCATATAACAAAGTGCGAAAAGACGTATCGATTAAATCCATAAAAAATAAACAATTGCAGGAATTACAGATGTTTTAAAAGAAAAAGAAGAACTTCAAGAAGGCGAAGTTTTTTATAATTATACAAATGAGTTTAAATCCAAAAAGACGAAGCTTTTTATGTTAAAAAAGAAAGGAAATATTTTTTTGCTGCAAAAAGACCATGAGTTTTTCTAACTTTCTACTTTTTTTTGGAGTTCTTTCATATTTTCTTGAAACAAAGCTATTGCATGATAACAGTCGACTTTCACAAGCAGGCCAAGGCTCCCAAACCTCTTCCCCTTCCTCCAGTAAGTAACTAACCGATACGTGCCTTCCGCAGAATGTGCCAGACCTGCAATTCCCTTTGGTTCCAAGTACCGCCTACCATGGGTTCGAGCCAAAGCCCATATAGTCTCAATGAGCCCTGCCGAACGTCAAGCGATATGCATTCTCAAACCTAGCTATCTAATCCCCACCTCCTATCGCGAAGTTGCTTACAAATGAACTGCTCTGACCGACTTAGGAGCTACACCAATGGTCTTCTTACAATCATCACATCACCGTCCTTCAATGCTTCCT
>NW_019671922.1:673319-730087 GCF_002708625.1 Rhizopus microsporus ATCC 52813 | reverse complement strand
TTTTCCTTTTCATTTCTTGCTTAATGCAATTCCTTTCATTCAGTTATGGATGCATCAACATATTCTTTACGTTTATTTCATAATTGATAATTATTATGTTCTTTGATCAACAAAGATGAACTGCCATGATGCGATTGCATGTAGAACTTGTGCTTCCTTTTTTTTTTTTTTTTTTTTGTTTTCAACCGTGAGGTTTGCTTATTTGGGAAAAGCTTTCGTTAGTAGCACATGTAGCAAATTCATAAACCGATAAGCATAATTATAACATTTCTGGTAAGATTCTTAGGCAAACTATTTTTTGTTTATGTGTCAAGTGATATTATTTCAAAAAAAAAAGAGTCACTTGAGGCACTTTAGTGCTCTAAGAAATGATTATTGCTAATAATTCGAACTTGACAAGCTACAAAGATGTGAAATATGTAGAAGCTTGTATTAAATTTTAAGATAATAACAGAGTATCATTAACTAGCTCTCTCTATCTTTGATCAGCTACTACAAGCTATTCTTTTGCAATTTACATTTTTTTTTAATAACTTTATCTTTTCCTTTTGCATAATTCCTTCTAAATCCTTATTTATTGACAGTAAAGTGTTTTTCAGTATGTTTTTCAAAGGAGGTCGCTCAAATTTTAAGAATTAGGTAGTTGTTTATGATAACGTGAACTTGAATATATTTTAAAATGGCTTTTAAGCAAATTTCTTGTATATCCTGTAGCACACTTTTGTTTATGGGTTGTATATGCGTTGGATAGTGTTCGATATTGCTAAATGACCATTGTCCTGCTTAGTTTAATAGAAATTAGTTCATTGTTTTGATATTCTAAAATAAGACATAATAATTAAATGGGTGCGTTGCTTCTAGAATAACTCTGAAAATTTAGCTAAACTCGTATCAGGTACTGCACGACGCTCTATGGCTAAGGTTGATCATATTCTTCACCAACAATTCCAATAACACTTCTATTTATATAATATTTCTCAACCATTTTTCCTGTTCTGTAGCTATATCGCCCCTTCGCTTGATTATACTCTTCTTATATTTTCTGTGACTGTCTGCTTACTACAAGAGAATTTCAAGATGTATGTAATGAGCTACCTAATTGAAATTTTCATATAGTCAACAGCTGTTGTTGTTCATATGTTAATCATGACAATGAATACTTTGACATTGTAAGTTTATGCTTCCTTCATGTGTTTTAATAATGAAGAAAACACTTGATAATTTTCTCTTTAACTTTACGCTAGCCCGTTCTCTTCTTCTATAAGCATCTTTTGGGAAGAGTGAACAGAGGCAACATGAAGATGGTCCGTGGCACTCTTTGATCATGCACACATTCAGACACCGCTTTGAACGCGTTTGCTAATTACAGACTAGACAATATTCGTAGTATACATTTTTATTACGTGATATCAAACGAGCAATGTAAAAAGGTATCATGACTAAGGCTACTTCATTGCACTCGAGAGCTATCATATTGCTACTGCCGTATATACATCTTTTATCATATTTTCTAACTTTAAATCATCCCAAGCTTCTTTCTTTTGTAGCCTATATTGTATATAAAACTAAAGATGCTTCATACTGACTCAGGAGTCATAGTTTGTTGTAAAATACACACTATTTCTCCCTAAGAATCGATAAATCGCTACATTGAAAGTACAATTTAATTTTGCATATCCTGAAATTTTGTTGGATAAAGCAGCAGAACTGATGGTTTACTTTACTCAGACACGTTTATTTAAGTTAAACATATTGATTGTACAGAATATTGTGGAATAAAAATGCTCCTTTAGCTTACTTGTTTTGATAATCCTAGTTGAACAAGACATCTTATTGCATTCTGATACTATCATGTAAAAAGTCAAAGCTTGGTTCAATCTAGTCAGGACTATTGCTTATATATTTAATCTACAGCAGATTAAGCAATTTGTTTATCTATTGAACCATGCTGAACATTGATGCAACAAGAATGGTACTGAGTTAATTTATCATCTGAAATCTTTTATGATATTATAAATTTTTGTCAATGGATAACTGTCCGAGATGATTATTATCTATGATAATGTGTCCAAGCATGGACTAGAAATAGTATTGTATATGTTTATTTTAAATTATTAAATAGTTTCTATATTGTACTAGATAGATATGAAAGAAAGAGAGAATAAATTTACATCTTTTCATTATAGCCTCTGCCGGGAATACTTGCGGTTTCATTCAGACTGTGTCCACTGATGCTATCAACAATCATCTGCTGAGAGCTATTTTTTTCCATGACAGGATCAGAAATGACTTGAGGACGCTGGAATTCATCATCTTCAAATTCATATTCATCTTGGTGCCAATTGAATTCTTGGCCTCTAGCCTTTGCGATCAAGAAACGGATCCAAGTAGGCAAGAAAGGACGAGAAAGAGCAGCGGTCCACCAGTCTTCACGTAATGAGTAATCAGGTCGAATGTAGCCACGAGAGATCTTATCGACCAGATAGACGAATCCATTGATGACAACATAAGAGAGAATGCCACCAATAACACCATAAGCAATAGAGTAAGTGAAGGGCATGACGGCCAAGGTGATGAAGGCAGGGATAGCATCACCAGGGTAATCCCAATTGATGTTACGGACACCTGAAAGCATCATGGAGCCAACAACGATAAGAGCAGGGCCTGTAGACCAGGGAGGGAAGCTGGCAAAGATGGGAGAGAAGAAGACAGAAATGAAGAAGCCAAAGGCAATGGCAATGGCGGTAATACCAGTTCGCCCGCCTTCAGCAATACCAGCACCTGATTCGACAAAGGCAGTACAAGGAGAGCTACCAAAGCAGGAACCAATGGTGATAGATGCAGCATCACACATGAAGGCAAATGTAGAGTGTTCAAAATCACCAGCTTTATCAGTGAAGCCACCATAATTGGCCATGGAGTACATTGTGCCTGTAGTATCCATGATATCAACGTAAAGGAAAGTGATCAAAGCAATCCAGATATCTTTTCCACTCAAGTCAAAATTGAACTTGCCGAGAACATGCTTCATACCGTGGACGGAAACAACGTTCTTGAAGTAGTTGAACATCATGTCACCTTGCTGAGTGTAAGGGAAATAAGTGACTGCGTTGTTACGAGGCCAAGATGTGATAGCAATAAAGACGATGGATATAAGGATGGCACCACGCACTCTGTATAAGAGAAGGATGCTCATGATAACTAAACCAAGAATACCCATGTACGTTGTGCCATTGGTCATATGACCCCATTGACAGACACCATCCGCGTCAAATGCACCCAAGGGACAACCGCCAAGAGTGACCAAAGTGGATTTATCTAGAGTGACAAGTCCAATACCGGCGGAAGATTGAAGGCCGATGAAACAGAGATAGAGACCGATACCACAACCCATAGCAATTTTGATACTCATAGGAATAATTCGGGCTAGCCATTGGCGAATACCAAGGATAGAGAGAACAAAAAAGATGATACCTTCAATAAATACGGCGGCTAAAGCAGTTTCATAAGAAACCTTGCCAGATCCGTGGTATCCAACAACAGTATAAGTAAAATAAGCATTGAGGCCCATACCAGGGGCCATACCAAGAGGAAGGTTTGCAAAAACGCCGATCAAGATACTAGAGATCATGGCAATGATGGTTGTGCCCATAATCAAATCCAATTTAACTTGGTACACACAATCCATGTATTCTTGGTTGTTGTCACAGACAGGGTCTGCTTCCGTTGGGTTACAAACACAAGTGCCTCCACTGCTACTGATGATCGAAGCATTGACTGAAATAATATAAGCCTATATGATAATAATGAATTAATGTGTTCAGTTTAGTGTTGCTATTGTATGTTACCATGGCAAAAAAGGTGGTTAAACCAGCTCTAATTTCTGTTGTAAACTTTGTTCCTTTTCGCTCACGTCTGGCACCTGAGTGATCCAACTGAAAGTATTTGCCTACTCTTGAATGAGCAACATAGTCATTCAGTCTATCCACCCAAGTCATTTTTTTTATGGAAAGAAAAGAGGCTTCAATAACAAGGTATGAGCATCCGATTTAATTTTTATACAAAAAAAAAAAAGGACTGATTCGGGTTTGTTTGGGTAACAGGTATTGGTTCATTAAAATGTCCGACAGCCACGATAAAGTTTGAGTAACCATACAAATTTTTTTATCAAGAGAACTTTATGCCATAAAAGGCAGTTGCTGATAACCACTAGCTTCCCTCTTTCCCCGCTTTACTCAAGGATATAGCCTCTACATCACATTGCTTACACCAAAGAAGGACAAAGAAAAAGACAAGGATATGGCCAATATTAAAATATGGTTTATCTTTTATTTATCAAGGGTCGTGTTTGGTGGAACAGATTTTTTAAATTTGGAAAAAGAAGAAGTTTATAATAATCATGTAACATTTGGATGCTTTGAAATGATTACAAAATGACCCCACCCTGTTGCCATGAATACATACACTATAATAAGTTAAAGTTTATCAAATTACACACACGTAGAGAGAGAAATCAACCTGATGAAGAACTTTGAAATGGAAAGATTAGGATGGCGTATCTATTCGCAGCTACAAAAAATATATTTTGATACTTTCTTCAACCATGAGGATATATTTTTGTAAACCTTTACCTTCCAAGAATTAGCTTAAGCATTGTCACAAATGTAAGCTTATTGTAACACTGTAAAACCCTCGGGTCATTTAGCGTGCAGAAATTGAACAATTCGCTGGCCAGTGCCATTCCAATGACCACTTTCATGATTTTATGCTGATAATTCGTGAGTTAAAACTATTCAATAACAAAGTAGGATGGGAATATTGGCCGTGAACGCAAGCATTGAAAATCCGTGATTGCATATGCGAACGGTTCGAGTGTACACGAGTGATGTATAAGACTAAAAGATATGCTCTTCTGGATAACATTGCTATCTTCTCAAGCAGTACTAGCCCTCTTTTATACCATTGCTTTAAAAATCCTCTTTGTTCAATTATGAAACTAAACCCTTCTTTGATATCTTCATTTTCTTTTATAGCAGGTTTTAAATTGCATTTTCTTGAAGAAAAATCTCAAGTTGCTTTTTATCTTGTTGTTTCAACTTGAATAACCTTCTTTTTGATTCTCTGCGGCTAACTGTATTGTTATGAAGCCTTTGGCCTAAATCGATTTGGTCATGGTTGAAAAAAGAATTGTTTTTGAGATAGCAAACTGTGACTTGCGAGAATATCTGGGTTTGATTTCAGTGGAACTTTAACTGTTTGGAAATTTCTTTCACTCAGGGCATGGCTTTCATTACTTTACACTACTTTTATATTCAACCATGTCCATGATTGCGTTTGATGACAAGTTCGTCTTTGTTTTATTTATCAAGTTTCAAGGACTAGCATCATTATGGAATAATTAAACTCGAATATTAAATCTGTAGACTGCAAGTGCACAGACATTTTCATAAAAAAAGGAGGGATCGATGTGTAGAAACAAAATAATCAAGGGGGAAGAAATATTTAATTCAATTTCCTGAAGACTTACCAAAATTATATGTCGCCATAGTTTAATTATTGCTATTAGAATCTGCCTCAGTTACTAGCAATTGAGTTTGTTAGAATATACCAATTCTGATAGAGAACAGATGAGTTCATTCTGTAGCTTAATATTCTTTGCTATTCCCCAAAAATAAACCCCTAGCCAGATATATATATCCTGTCTTTCTTTCAAAGGGCAAAATGTTGTCCAGTGTCAAGACCCGTTGCCTGAGTTTTGTTTCCACAAGCCTTTCACAATGATTATTTGATGCATGATTCATTTCTCAGTACAACCTGTCTATTCACAGCGAAAGATTGAACTGAAAGGACTGATGACGACACTCACATCTTTAATCTCAGATTAATCATTTTTTATACTTTTTCTTTTTTTCGCTTCCCCTGGGCTTCCTCTCTCTCTCCCTCTCTTTATCCCTAGAAAAGAATATGGTTAACAGTGCTGTTGCAAACGTAAGCCGAAGATAAAAAAAAAAAGAAAAAATAAGTAAAGATTGGCAACTGACAACAATCGGCATGATGCTCATAGGTTGGACGTTGGTCTGCTTTAGCCTTCGGTCTCTTTTATGGCTATACTCACAACATTAGCTTACAAAAGCAAGCTGAACAAAAGAAGATCGAAGCTGAATACCACCGCAAAGAACTCTTGATTGAACAAGCAAGAATTGCTTATGCTAAACAACACGCCAGTTCAACCGCTGCTGCTGCTACTCCTATTACTACTGCCACCAGTAAGTAAAATAATAATAAAAAATGTCATGTTACTTAATTGTTCATTAGTTGATGTTGACAGCCCTGATTTTGATTTGGAAAAGTATCTTAGCCAATTTGAAAAAGAGAACTAAAATTGATATTTGGAATAAAAATAGTATTGAATGTATAAATGATTGACAACAATGAAGCGTTATTATTATCATTATTTATATGGAAAAAGATATGGGTCATTATTGTTAGATCTATATGTTCTTACCTCCTTCCTTTCTTTGCTCTTTTGTTTTCTTTCTTCTTTCTTGTATATCATTAAACAATGGAAATGCTTCAAGACGATGACTGGGAACTGGATATAGCTTTTTCTGATGCAAAAGTATTTCAACGTAAAGGAGTTTATACGATGGAACCTGACAAAGAGTTGAGTATTGCTTGTGAAAGATACAGATACCAAATGTATGCACAAGAATATCTGGATGATGATGAAAGTGAAACAAGCAGTAGCATACTTTCGACAAACACTTACTCTGTAGCCACGGATAATATATCAGTGATCCAGGGTTTAGATGACTTTATGTATGCTGACCAACAATCAATGACGGGCGTAGTCCAAAGGCTGGGTAACAGGTCAAGACATATACAAGACTATAATGACTGGGACGAAGATGTCGAGATTGTACCTTCGAAAATGAAAGGGTTTAGGGACCGTGTCTATGATCCTCAGCTTGTAGTTGAGCCAACACCTGATCAAGGCTCAACAACTAGTTCCTTTAACCAGAGTAACAGCAACATTTATCTATGTGAACCAGAATCAGATCATGATGAACTCAGTGGGCTTGATTTTCCTCCTGACATGGCGCTGCTCCCAAAAAAGTTGAATGAAAAGAAAAAGGGTATTGAAGTGTACCAATGTCAGCAAGAAACCACTCAGCAACCCAAATCAAAGATCCTGGCCTCAGTTGAACGTGAACGTGATGATGATGACTTTTGTAATGGATTGAATATCAAAGACTTTCATCTTGGTAAACAAAAAAAGACTCTGGCTTCACATCCCATGGCCAGACAGAAGCCAATACATCAGTCTCGAATCCCTCAGTTGAAGCCATTGCAGCTTCATCAACCTGAACAACCGCTTCAGAAATTACCCATAGAAAGGTATCGATATGCTCTTGGTACAGCTGCTTCTCGCAGGCGAGAGGCAGAAACACGCGCTCAATCTCAAAAACTGAAGCCAAAACAAAAAGTGGAACTGCCCATGGTTGAAAAGAGAAGCGCCAATGGTGTCCTTTTATTGTCCAAACCCAAATCTAGCAAGGCATATGGATATTGCTTTCAACTGGATGAACTTGATAACCTAAACACTTTAAAGAGCAAAAAGAAGTACGTTTTACCTGCAAAGCATCCCAAGGGTGAAAATGAGATGGACCCTGAGCGTCCTTGGCGAAAAAACATGATAGTAAGCAAACTTGTTTTTGTGGTCATATACTCATCCTCATCTCTACAGAAAACGAATCAAAGCAAAATTAAGCTAATAAAGCCTAATGATCAAGATATAAAAAAGGGTAAAACGTCATAATGGTTATTAATGTTATTGACGTTATATCATAGAATGCAACGGCATGACTTTTGATGAAAAGAGTCAAAGTTGGCAAGGCAACGAAAAGGCATTATTAGCATTTCAAGACAAGACAAGTATTCGTCGACCCATGTTGATCTCCAACCGCCAACAGACAAGTAAATATACTTCAGTGATTGTAAACAATATGATCTTTGATACCGAAAAGCTACAATGGGTATCAGCATTTGGACCAGAAGCTGAACATAATGAGTTGGATGAAATTGAAGATCTAAAGGAAGATACTGTCTATCGCGTTGGTAAAAAGAATAATCAAGAGTTCAAGTTGTCAGTTGAAACAAAGAGAGAAATGATGTTTGATCAAGAAAGACATGAGAGTTGGATGAAGCATTGGCCATTGTAAACTGCCTACATTTTTGGTATTTTGCATTTTTTAAGTTCAAAAAAGGAAATGCTATTGTATAACAAACAATCCTAAATCATCACTTCTCCCTCTCTCTCTATCTCCCTTCTTCTCCCTATTGTGTCTCCCCCCTTCTTTTTTTTATTTAATCTATTTTCATTCTTTTCCTTTTTTCTTTTATACAATATATATTAATAAATGATGACAGTGGACACAATTGAAAGTCAATATAATGACCTTATACTGCAAATGGCTGAGATAGAAGTAAGAATTGGGAGGGAACAAAAGAGGAGTTATGCGCGTGTATAGGTGAATATTTTAATTCATACCTCAGTAGGGTGGCTTACAAGCACTATTAGAAAAAGTCAAGAATAATACACAAATGACAAAAGTAAGCTTTTTGATAACTAAGTAAAGGATATTTATTCATCATCAAATAGGATATTGCTGCCTTTTTGAAAAAGAGAGCATTTTTAGAAGAAAGTTATGGTAGAGACATGATAAAGATCGCTCAACAGACAGCAGAAGCATTTGATAAATCGCATCCTAAATCAGGGTAAATAGAATAACCAAAAGAGTACTTCTTTATTGACTTTATTATATAGCACTTTTGGCGATGTCTGGATTTCTATTTTGAAAGTGCATGAAACCATTGGTAATCAGCGTATTCGATTTGCCACATCAATTACAGAGTCAGCAGAGGACTTGTTATCACTATCAAAGCATATCGAAAAGGATAGAAAGAAAATCAAAGACACGGGAATACATTATGAAAAACAAGTACAGGAAGCAGATATACAATTAGAAAAGAGTAAACAGAAATTTGAAGCAACCAATGAAGAGTGGGGGAAGGCTGTTTCGCAGAGAAATCAAGAACCAACCAACCCTGGTAAAAAGAATTTGTTTAGATCTAGTCGAACGGCTGCTCAGGTAAATGCTGAACGCAAGTGCGTCCATCCATATCTTTACACGTTTAAATAGTTGGATAGAAATGAAAGTGATTGTAGAAGTAAGATGGATGCTGCTGATACACAATATAAACTACAGCAAAAGAAAACAATTCAGGCACATACTGAATATTATGAGACACACCTTCCCAAAGTGTTATCTGTAAGTATCTAGTGTATAACAGACGTGAAAAAAAGACCTTATTCTATGAATTAGGAATTGAAAGCAGTAGATGATGAATGTAGTATTGCTCTGCGATATCAATTGGCAAGTTACGCTTATACATTTGAGCAAGCTTTAACAGAGGATGGACTTGCATTAGACAATGATCAAGGCAAGTAAATAAAACACTATATGCTACAATAATAATAAGCGTGTAATAGGAAAGGGATTGAGAAGTTTAATAGGCAAGATTGATAAAGATGCAGATTGGGCAGAATTTGTTAGATTATGTGCAGAACGTAGTGGGCGTGTGCAAAAGAGCGAATATCTAGCACAGGATTATATGGTATAACGTCTTTTTAATTATCTCTTACTATATCATAGCTAACATTACTATAGGCATCTGTTAGTAGCAGCTACACAAATCCACGCGTCTTTGGTGTCAGTCTTGAAAAACTTGCAGAATCTGCGCCCGACATGGTGCCAGATATCCTGAAGCGATGTGCCACTGTGGTAGAAGAGTATGCTCTTAGTTCGGTTGGTATATATAGACTGTCTGGCACAAGTAGCAAAATACAAAGGATAAAGATGAAGTTTGAAAGTGGAGATCCCAACCCTATATCTGAAGAAGATCTATCAGATATTAATAATATCACAGGTGTATTAAAGCTCTGGTTTAGAGAACTTCCAAATCCACTCTTCCCTAGACAGTCTTATCAACAGTTTTTAGATGCAGCAAGTAAAGTAATATATTGATACCAAAACATGGACTAACAGTAATGTAGAATTACCCGATGACAGGGCCAGATTGATTGCATTACATACAGCTATTAATGAGCTATCAGATGCACACTATGCCACCTTGAAATATCTGATGTGCCATCTTTACAAGTAAGTCTTTTTGCTCATAAACTAGACATGTTTTCTTATATACAAATCATAGAGTACAATCATATCAGCGATTTAACAAGATGGGTGCTGCCAATTTAGCTACCATATTTGGTTTGACACTGATGAGCAGTGATGCAGGTTCGCAAACACAGATAGCTGAGTCACAGCTACAGGCTAAAGTGGTGCAGTCTATCTTGGAGAATTATAAGGAAATTTTTGAAGATGAAGAATAAAGTTTTATTTTTATTATAATGGATAAAAGATTACCTTTTGAAATTCTAACAGACATCGTCTCTCATTTAAAAGATGAGCAATATTCACTTGGTCAATTGGTATCAACATCAAAGACAATGCATAAAGCAGCATTGCCTATGCTATATCGCTCGCCTCACTTTGAAAAGATGGATTCCTTTAAATCGTTTGTTGCAAACTTGACACCAGAGGTAGGCTCATTTGTCTACGAGTTGGATTTACACATGCTGGTTCATCGGTGGAAGTCGATCACTGCTGTATTATTGACGCAATTAACATGCAAGACACGTAATCTTCAAGTCCTCAATCTTGATTTTTGTGTTGAATTGTAAAATAATATATTCAATAGACAACATTGGCTTACATTTCTTTCTTATATCATAGATCAAATAACGCACTCAGAGAAATAATAAAACCACTTGGAGATTTACGAATACTTGGCTTAGACGACTGTTTGCTACTTGGTGATGTTGCAGTAGAAGCCATTGTGAATAGCTGTCCGTTTATTGTCGAACTTGGTTTAAGCTCAACGCATATCAGAGACAAATCATTATTTTTAATAGCCAAACATCTCGTTCACCTCGAACGAATTTATCTTTCCTCATGCGATCATGTCACAGAAGTAGGCATTAAGGCCCTATTGGACGGCTGTAAAAAATTGAAGCACTTTGACGTAAGAGACTGTTATAATATCGTTGGTGAATTCCATCAACCAGTTGATAGCGACTCTGATGAATACATTGATGATAATTCAGAAGAAGAAACAATATAGAACTGTATATGAACTTTTTAGATTTGTACATATTGAATAAACATTTGCATATCGCTTTTTAAAACAGAATGTATAATATTTTACTAACCTTTTTGTTGTTTGCTTACTTTAAAGACTCTTATTCAATATGGTTAGATTATCTTGATAAAAGAGTTGAACCATTGTTCTTTACTATTTACCTGACGATACTGTTTCATTTGGTTAGAAAAGTACGGAGCTGCCTAAAATGTTCATCTAGAATAATTTGTCGGAATCTGAAACTGACACGTCAAAAAAAAAGCCTCTTGGAAAGAAGCGACAGAGAGGTTATTTTGATTTCATCAATGGCAGATCATCAAGAATTACTCGACGATATCATCTACTTTGCTCGTGCTGGAGAGCTAGAAGATCTCAAGCAATGTAAAACAGAACCTAATATGTTGGTTGAAAAGGACGATACAGGCAAAACTGCACTTCATATGGCAAGTGCCAATAATCACCTGGGTAATTTATTGTAGCTCATTTATTGTTCTGGCGTTTATTAGCTAACTATATTACATTAGACATTGTAAAGTACATTATTGAACAAATCTCAAGCTTACAAGAGAAGAAAAAGCTGATCAACGTACAAAACGAAGAAGGAAATACACCACTTCACTGGGCAGCACTCAACGGCCACTATGAAGTGGTTGAAGCCTTAGTGAACGCCGGCGCTGACTGCACAGTAAGCATAATTTTTTGTTTAAAAGAGCATATAACTAATATATCATAGGTTAAAAATGCCATGAACCATTCACCTATCTATGAAGCACAGCAAAGAAACCATGAAAAGATTGCTGAATTCTTCTTGACTACAATGACCGAAGAGGAACCATCAGAAAGTGTTGCTGAAGATCAACAATTTGTAGAAACTGGCGTTCAGCCCTTAAAAAAGGCTGTTGAAGAAGATTAATAAAAAGGGAGAGAGCTCATTTATGAATTTCATTATGATGATAAAGGGGGGTGATTGATTACGACCTTGTATATTAGATGATTTCTTTTGTCAATATTAGTCAATAGTTGATGGGTCAGTAAAACTCTCGTAAGGATCTGTCGTATTCCACGTTGAATAAGGGTCAATAAGCAGTGTCTACATATCAATAACAAAAGCTCAGTAACATAAACTGACCAATCACAATAATAACTACAAATACATAAATAACGTGCGACAATCAATTTTAATGTCTTCATCTTTATTCTTCCTAATAAAAGAAACATAAAAAGCCCCATTGTAATTTTTGTTTGTTCTCGCTACTACTACAACAACTACAAATACTACAGGCTCCCATGTGTTGGCTCTTTCACCATAACCTGCCCATTTGACTAGGTATTCTCTGTATGCAATGTCACCACGATGATCTCTGATATCTTCTCACATACAGCTCACCTTTTATGGGAGTCTCGTCTATTGACACTAGCTTAAGTTCCGGTGGCGTGTATTCTCTGTGAAGAAGATCATTAATCAAAACAAATTAAACGAACTTATAGGTAAAGATGGGCCTTGAGGAGGCACTAAGCAAAAAGGAGATAAAGACAACTGGATAAGAGGTAGAACGTACAACGTGGTGAAGGCTAGCTTGAGAAACTTTAAGTGGAAAGACATTAGCAATATCAATCAATTTAGATACCTTGTTAGAACAGTACCGCCACAATATGTTACTGTTGGTTATGTCCGCAAATCCAACACAGTTGAATCAACAACTGCAAAACAAAAGTTTCTTTCTCTTCAAGCATATAAATTAAAAACTAGAGCTTTATGCAAATACGCCTTCTCTAGTGTAGACGCCAATGCGGATATCATAACAGAAGATAAATAATGTAAATACAAATCTATCATAAGTGGTTTTTGTTGATCAAACTGAAAGCATAATATTAAAATAAAAACATTTCTTTTTATCTCCTTCTTCTTCTTTAAAAGAAATAAACCAAGATGATGGCTTTATAAAATCATGTTTAGCTTGGTGATGCACACTCAAAAGGTTTGTTGGGCTGCATCATAGGTTGTGGGAAGAGGTAGCGCACGTAGAATTAGTCTAACTTCTGGTACATTTTCTATTGCATGTAGTGTTTCCCAAAGAAAAAGGCAATTAAAATCGAGAGTTCACATGGTGATTGTCAGGGTAAATAATATGTTTAGTACTTGAAAAGTGAGCATATTAATTTATTTATTAGAATGTCTGATAAAAAAGTTAGATTGGTGGTCATCTCTCTTCCTGGATTAAGCACAAACCCAGGAGATGTATATGATTTTGTGAAGTAAGCAAAAGTAAAGTAAAATAAAATAAAGAATACAATGTTATCAATCACTCTTTAATATAGAAATCATAGGAACTTGAAGAAAATCGTAGTTTATATGGGATATAAAGCTGAGATACTCACTAGGCATCAACTATTAATGAAGCTAAAATTTTGAATCAGCTTCAATGCAGGACGTCTATAGAAAAACGGTCATTAATATAACGATTGTTTATATATTTACTATATACCTGTAACTCATTGATTTACCATATGCACAAAGGAGCCACTTAAACTTATACTTGTCGTCTTTTAATAAACCATAGTATAATTAACAAGTTAATCAATCTTTATCACTTACGTTTTTTTCTACTTTCAAATTACATGACTGAAACTTATTTCATATAGAATATTCACTTAGATCATCAAGGTTACTAACATCGTTAAAGTCATTATGATAATAGAGCTCTTTTTAAGGGACTCACTTTTTTTTTTTTGGCAAATTGAGTTTATACCAAAACGGAGTGTTAAATTTATTTCCTTTTAAGAAGCAAGAATATCTTTTTGTATAAAACTAGTATTTGTTTACACTTGTTTTGATTATAATGAGTCCGTTTTCTATTTCCCTTTATTTCTCACTTTTTTAATTATTAAAAATGGGATTTTGTCATCGCTGCGGTGAAATAACTCGAGGAAAGTGCGTTAAATGTGGTGGAAGACCAGTAGAGTCAACTATAAGCTGTCTGGTAGCTGAAGCAGGAGGAATGTCCATAATAGACAAATGGCAGTCTCAGTATGTTTTTCCGTTAATAATAAAAAAAGGCTGTTTACTAACACTGTTTAGATATGCTGATACGATACTTGCGCCAGAAGAAATAATCAAAAAAAGCCACTTAAACGCCAAAAGGATACCCACGGCTCAGTCTGCCTTTTATACAAACAAGAAAGTGTGCAGTTGCTGTAGTAAGGCATTGGACTATACAACCATATTAGAGGATGGCGTTCCCTATTGTAGACAATGTCATCTCAAGTTGTACAATAAGGGCCAATGGTAAGACAATAGCAAAACTGGTCTTTACTATAGATTAACCATATAACGTATAGCCCTGCTTGCAATGAGCCTATCTCTGAACATGACTCGTGGATTGAACATGCAAACAATAAGTGGCACAACGCGTGTTTTGTCTGCTTCAATTGTAAAAAGCCACTGGAAGTAAACCCTCTTGTTGATCTACAAGAACGCCCTTGCTGTGAGCCCTGCTTTATGGCACAGGCTGGTAAAGGAATAAACAGAAAGTCATCGTACAGCGATGATTCTATCTCTTCACAATCAAGCCTTTCCTCAAGTGGCTCCACTAGATCATCTATACTCCTTTCAAGATATAACCATTCACGACCACGCCTGGATAGAGACTTGTTCCAGCCTTCGATGAGCACGCCTCCTTTATCACGTATACCATCTCCTGAAGACTCCAAGGACCTGCTATCGAGAAAGAGCCCTTCTCGACCAAAGATAACGATACCCAAACCAACTGCTACTTCAACCCCTCTAAACTCACCACCCTCCTCTGTCTCGTCTCCAATCATAAAGCCTATTTCTCAAAGACCATGCAACTACTGTCATGAACCTCTTGGCGATACAGGAAAGAAGCTCAAACTGTCGCTTCCTTCGGGACAGTACGCTTGGTTCCACAAATCATGCTTCCTCTGTAGTCGGTGTCACCAGCCGTTTAGTAGTAACGAATGCGCTACAGATGGCAAATCGTTCTATCATGCCGATTGCGGCACAAAGCGTTGCTTTGCTTGTAAAAAACCAGTAACCGACGACTGTTACAAGTTTCAAGACAAAGCGTACCATTTTGATTGCTTTATCTGCCAAGGTGGATGTGGTCAACAAATTTCTTTGGGTCAGCCTTTCTTTGAAGTCGACCAAGCCCCTTGCTGTCAGTCCTGTCACGATACTCGGTCTCAACCCAAGGTTCGTCAGAGAGTGTTACCCAAATTAGGAGGGCAAAAGACTTGTCCGAAATGCAAAAAACCCATCTCTGTCATGGACGACACCCCAGGTCCGTTGGCAAGTAGATGGCATAAAAAATGTCTAAGATGCACCAAATGCTCTAAACAACTGGACTCTGCTGCCAAGGTGTATACTGGAAGTCAGGGCGAATCCCTTGTTTATTGTAGAACTTGTTTGTAATACGCTCTTTTTATTATTTTTAAACGCAAAACTTTTTCGTTCATTCTTTCAAATAAAAGCAATTATTCATGTATAAAACACATTGAAATTTCTGCAAATAACGATGGGGTATATGTGTATATGAGCTCTTTCTTAATCAAACTCCTTAACAATCTCATTTTCGCGAACTGTATAATCTAACCAAGTCATGTATCGAGTAGATGAAGCTGTAATGACAGTATCCTGTCCAGGAACAAACATTGATACCAAGACTCTAGGCGTTGATTGAATATCCATAGAGAACGAAGGAGCATGTCCAACATTACAGTATCTTAGGTCCCAAAAGTTCACCTTGGCCATATCTTGTCCACCACAAGCGACCATATAGCCATTCTTGTGCATATCTGCCTTTACATATCTTGAAAAGTTTTCTTTTTCAGACTGTCCGAACTTTAACTTGATCGCCTGATGCTCTGGTTCTCGTAAGTCATATATTTGGAATTGATCGTTATAAATCGAACGACTAGAAAAATAAAATGTCAATATAAACATTTAAAGAGCAAATACGACATACGTTATGAGCACAATGTTTGGGTTCAAGCTGCTCTGTAAGAGCTGAGAGATTTTTCCTGGATGGCGAGTCGTTCTGTTGACCGAATTTCTACTCAAATCAATGATAGATAATCTCTCGTCTGCACCGCCTATAACCATCAAATCATTGAATGAACTATAACAAGATGCGGTCAAAGCTGATGTGTGCATAATTGGCATTCTATCCATTGATTCAACAGTAAAAGAAGGATCTCCCACATCTTTTTTAACAGTCCACAGATACTATAATGGGTACAATGTTGGTACATCACACTAGCCATCATGAAAGTCACTTACAGCAGTTTTATCTAAGCCTCCTGTAACAAATTGATAACGATTGTCATTATTATTTGGTCTAATCACAGAACCCATCATATTGACTCCGTTTTCATGAGGCGATTCAGCCAACACATGTACTTTGCCCTTCACATCATTCTATAGAACAAGGGGGGGGGGTTAGCTATTTTCTTTGCTAGATGTATTTTTTTTATTACATATGTAGCATCTAATATTTCAATCATCTTTATGGGTTCTTTTGATAGCTCTGCTCCAGACTCTCTGTGTCTCGTGGGAAGAGATGGAGCTATGGCCAATGCCTTTGGATTCACCCAGCACATGTCTTCTATCCATGTATCATACAAATGATCTTTACCTATCTGTTTGATTTTTCTGATATGCTGTTAGTTCAGGCACCAACACAGCTCAGTAGCATACCTTCTTTCGCCAGCATTCCTATATAACACACAGATATATTGAGCATCCCGTTGACTTTTAAACATAAAAAAGGGTAATTACCAAAACTGTACTTCACCTTCCAAAGAAGTGGCAATCATCAAATTGGCCATCTGTTTATTCGGATCATCAGGGCAAATATTGTACAACAAAGAGCGTGGTTTCTTTGTAAACTCTATACGACTCCATCTTCCTCGTACTGCATATACATCCATTGACCTCTTTGAAGCCCATTGAACCTCTAGTTCTCTTGGATCTCTACTTAGCTGAGGCTGCACCTGTTCAATGGCCTTTTCCTAAACATGTCAGACAGGATGTATATATACTTCACACTAAACCTACCTTTGTCGCTTCCATCCTGGATCGCTTTACAGGTTCATTCTGACTGTTTATGGGTGGCAAAGGTGCAGATCGCTTCCCCATCTGTGGTCTCGATGATATGACAGACGCGGGATCTGCCGCTTTAGAAAAGGATGGCGGTACATCTGAAAGTAAGCTTGCATAGTAAGCTATTTGTTCAGAGATTTCCTTGATAGACAAGCTGGATGAACTAAGCTTTCGTTGATACTTGTGTTGCTTCAACATTTCTTTATCAAGCTGATGACAGCAATTTAAAAAAAGTCCCTCTTTCTATTGTATATAATTTAACTATACCTTTCTCTTGAGCTGTGCAATCACATCAGGTATTTTTATCATATTGTTTTCTCTCCTGATAATAGATCCTTCTTCTTCGTCTTCACTACTGTCACTACTCAGCTGGTGTACACTAGATCTCAGGTTACTAGGTGTCTCACGTTGGCCCTTTATACACGTTAGTATTATCGTAATAGATATGAAGACAACGCTTACGTGATCTACACTATATGCACTATTGCTACTTCTAGGAGAAAACAAGCTTTCTATTTCTTTTAAGTAAAACAATTTATCAAAATGAGTGCACCTGCCATCTTACCTGATCCTCCTTCATTATTTTCAATCTTTAATGTTGACGCGGAAAATAAAGAACGTGGAAGCATATTTCTTTACAAAAACAAAGCGAGAGAGAAAGAAACAAACAAAAGGCTACGCAAAAAAAAAAGAGAGAGACAGGCGACGCTTCCCTGGTTCCCTCCGGCCTCTGTCCCTCTGTGGAATTCAGAAAAAGCTGTCACCCTGTCGCAGTGCTCCGCTTCAAATAGGGGAAAGAGACAGACAGAGAGTGGGTGAGTGAGATGTCGTAGGTCTAGAATGTCGTTATCCCTTAACGAAAGGAGAAAGAAAGGGAATACTGTCTTTTGAGTTCATTCGATATAGTAAAAAGGAGATGTAAAAAATAGGATCTTTATTTTTAAAAAAGGAAAGGTACAAGCAATAGAAAAAAAAAAAGGAATAACTTAACAAACTTATCGATCATCACCAGCTTCAAATCCACAATAGCACATGCTAGACTGACATACAACCTTTATAGCATCTCTGCCTTTTTCTCTGCCTATCCTAGAACTATAACATCGGTCTGCACAATTAGCAAGTTCACCATTACAAGAGATATCACAGTCTTCTCTCTTCAAAAGTGGGGATCGTTTCTTTGGAGTCTGGCGATGGTAGCTTCCCGCTTCAGAAGTAAGGATAAAGATTGAAAAAACAAGCGCGTAAATTAGATAGTATTTGAACATTTGATGTCAATTAAAAAGAATAAGGAAAAGAGAGAGAAACATATTGTAAAAATGCCTTCTTTCTTATATATGTTTTAGACAAAAAAAAAAGGAGACTTGACAGGGTCGATGGGTCTAAAGAAAGAGGAGAGAGAGAGGGGGGAGGGCATAACGAGAATAATTGATTGTTTAAGCTATCTCCTAGAATCAAAACTTTAATGAAATAATGGCAGTAAGGAGATGAAGTTACTTTATTATAATTATTATTATTAAAACACGATTCGAGATGAATGATAATATACACAAATAGACAAGCAAGAGAAAAAAAAAAAAGAAAAAGAAGAGGAAAGGATGGGTAGGGTATAATATACAGAGATAACGTGGGTTAGGAACCATAAGAGTGTCTTCTTGGGGGAATGACATTTTCTAATACAACTGCATCCATAGGCAACGCATAGTGTGGTGGTGCACTCGGTGTATACGCTGGTGGTGGACCCTCTGGTTGTGGTGCAGCATATCTTGAGCAAGATCCTACTTCATCATTATCATCGACTATGGCGTCCAGTTCCTTAGCAGTGGGCGCTGAAGGGGCAGCAGTAGTCTGTGATATCATAGATATTACATATCTTCTTTGAGGAGGCTCGATCATAGCTAGAGCAGGCGGTGCAGAAGGTACGATTTCCTCTTGTTCGTTTTCATAATGATGACTATGGCGATGAGAGTAACTGTCATCGCTACTGGAAGAAGTGGTTGAAGCACTATCGGTGGCTGTTGCAACCGCTTCTGTTGCCTCTTCTCTATGTCTCCTATTTTTGGCTCTAATTTTGGTGAAAATAACAATGGTTGCCACAATAGCAATCACGCCTAGACCTCCTACAAGAGATAATATCAAAATCATCCTTTTCAGTGCTTGTTGGTTCTGAGCTATATCCTTTGTCAGTCCAGACGGGTTAGGATTATTATTATTAGCAGTATCATTTCTGGGCTGTTGTTGTAGTGGGGCTCCTGAGCCAGAATTAGAAACACTGAGGATAGAAGGGGTTGTCTGCTCAGTCACAGTCTTGTAAATAGTTTCAACGGTTATCTCTGGGCTCTTTTTATCGTGGTCATGATCATCATGGCGAACTTTGTCTGCATCAGGTGCATGTGTTGGTGTGTTGTTATTTTGCTCATTGGTTGTAACTATAGGCGGAGCATTAGGAGAGTTGTTGGTTGGTGTTGGTGTTGGTAATATAATATCACAGAGTGTGAATTGTAGTAATGGAATAAATAGGATAATAATGAGTGAAATGTGGGTCTTCATGAAGAAGAAGAAGGTACAGTTGAAATGATGATAATTAGGCGGAATAAAAAAAAAAACTTTTTGTTACAGTTTCTTTTTTAGGTTTTACACGCCTTTTCCGTTCTGGTCTCTGCTTTTCAATAACTAGGACATGGGCCAATCATAAAAGATGTTCAAGTAACTCAAAAAAATGGATAGCTCAACAGACCTCTCACACAAACGAATACTTTAATTATTCCAGGGTTTTCTCAACAAGCTCAATTGAATAAATAATCTCTCAAATCAAGAGTTCATATTGTCTACAGAGATTGTGATTTTAAAGTTTTAATAGATTCGCACCTATTAAAACCAAGGGTTCGTTCTCGTCTCACCCTTTTAATTTATTACAAAGGCTTTAATTATAATAGTTTATTCCTCATCTTCTTCGTTTTCATCGTTGGCGATGTTGAAGTAACGAAGTTCGAAGGTTTGCTTGTCAGTAGCAATAACACGGAGCCAGTCACGGATTTGGTTCTTCTTCAAGAACTTCTTGGTGAGGTACTTGAGGTAACGCTTGGAGAAAGCAATGTTGGCAACGACAGTGATCTTGTTGTCAGCAGAGCGAGAGATGGCAATGGCTTCACCGAGGTTGTTAGTACGACCATCAACCTTGATACGGTCATGAAGATACTTTTCGAAAGCAGCGGCATCGAAGATCTTGTCATTGGCAGGACCAGAACAGTCAATGATGAACTTGGACTTCTTGACAGCAACAGGGGTGGTCTTGACAGGAGCCATTTTTACTATTAAAATGCGAGAAAGAGAAAGATGAACAGAAATGAACCATTGCCCGCTTTTTATAACATAAAAAAAAAAAATTTTTTTTTCTGTGACAGCCCGCAAGAAAAACTGTGGCTTGACTCCCTTTTCAAGAAAACAATAATAAAAAAAACACTCAGGGCCTCCAAGAGTAAATATTTGTTCAAAGCCTTTATTGATTCTGATCATCGTTTTGATTATATCAAAACATAGGCCGATATCTTTTTCATTGGTTCAAATAGGAGTAAAGGAGTAGCTATGGTTCAATTTCTTTAAAATTTTTATTTCATTGAAGCTATTTGATAATAAACCTCCCAAATGAATAATATTATCAGCTATTGTTTTAATTCCTATATCAACTCGAAGGGAAAGTTTAATCAAATACATACCTATATTTTATAATACCAAGGCTTAATATGCACACTCACCGTTCTGTAAGAAGATATTACCCGAGATATAATGAAACTTTGAATACTTTAGGTTTGGTACCATATAAAGTCAGAATGTAATGATAGCTTATTGCTGTACCGGGCTCTCATGTTTAATGGATTAGTAGAAAATGATATAATCTTCAGAGAGTGCACTATACAGATCATAATGCTGAATTTCTTATTTGGTGCACACTATCGAGACAGAGTATCCAATTCTCTTATTAACCTTCTTTCATAGCACCACATCTGAAGTTGAAATAGAGGCAAGTAAGGTTGAATTAGGGGCAATGCTTCACTCCATTTGTCTTAAAAAAAGTCGCAGATAGTCTTGAATTTAATTTTATTTGGTCTTAAAGAAATTTAAAATCGACTCATCTCAAGTGAAAGACTGTAGTATGTACATTTTTGTTGTTTTTATTGTTTACAGTTCTATTTATATCTACATATTGACAAAGTGTAATTTAAACGTCAATAGAATCACTCGCCATCCCCTTGCTAGAAATCAAAATGCTAAGGTGAAAGGGAGACGTGAATAGGTAGAAACTTGGCCAAACACTGACATGGACTATACAAAAAATTATATTTTTATCGACAAGTGTACATTCAATATCAACATGAAATCTCCCACGGCGAGATTAATTCGAAGCACCCCTGCGGTAATAACTACCCCATCAGCATGAGCAGCCAGCCACACTATTCTCGGCGCTATGTCTGTGCTTAGAGTAGTTAGCATGGGAACACGTGTTCCCTTGACACCCAAAAAAATAAAAGTTGCAGAGGCTCAAAAGAAAAAGGCAACAGTAGTAAAAACAAAAACACCAGGTGGAACAAACGCCGGTCACTACACCAGCTTCATCAATAACGCTATGGACGAGATGGATAAGTATCCCCAGTTCAAGAGGTTTTATATGACCATGGATAGGCAAACTATCCATGGGAAAAACGACGAGCCCAGTCTATTGATTAATATAAATGTGCCAAACTTCCTATCGAACAATTCTGGGCAATTGTAAAAAGAAAGGTAAGACGTAGTCATTTTGAGAATAGTGAAGATCTGAAAACCAGAATTAAAGTCTTGTTGTTAAACGATTCTTCCCTTTCTTTATATATTTTTCTAAATAATAAAATTGGAAGTTTAAAAAACCAAAACAAACCTGCAGGGCGACGCCGAAATCGAGCGCAAGCGAGATGGATCGGTTAGATAAAAAGATAGTCTATAAACTATGCCCCTAAAAAAAACGGTGTTCGTATAATTACTCAAAATTAACTAGCCACTTCGCGTCAACCCTAAAATCGATTCGCGCAAAAATAAAAAAGTTGTTGTCCAGGGCTGTTTCCAAGTAACAATAAAACTCTTTTGATTTATACAGATCGAATGGCTAGAAAAAATTATAAAGGTTGACTAGATTAAAAGAAAATAGAAGTTTTGATGAACTAATAAAAAAAGGCCAACACTACGTGCACCAGAAAATAAGCTAATGCTCTGGGTACTTAATTGGGGCGCTACCTATGCTGTCACCACCAAAGCCTAACCTAATGCTGTCCAGTTCACTCTCTCTGATATAAAATACGAGTTTATCATAATTACACGTGATTGATCTTGGTTCTTTGCTGGTAGACTGACAACATAAAACTAGAATAAAAAAATGACAGCATTTCTTTTTTATCTCTTTCTCCTTCTTGAAAAGAGACAATTCAAGGTGGTAGCTTTATAAATCCATGTTTAGCTTGACGCTACGCATTGAAAAGCTTTGTTGGACGACATCATAGGTAGTGGGTAGAGGTAGCGCCCGTAGTATTAGTCTATTTTTGAGTGCACCAAGTGTTTGCCTTAATTACTTACACTTTAATTTAGGGAAACAAAGCAAGGAAGGTAGCTCGACACATGCAGGACATGCCTGGCTCTGAGAATTCTATGCAATCAAGAAATGCCAAAGAAAAGAAAATTCCTATAGCCAAGCTCTGTGTAGAGTCTAAAGATGGAGAAAGTTTAGTTCAAAGCATTCTTTTTCTATAAATTATCTGCAGCGATAGCGGCCTCGAGAGTTCTTATAAAAGAAAAGGAGTCCGAGGCAATGATGGAGGCGTCATCTACTTGGAAAGCTATTGGTTACGTTTGGTCGATAACGCTAAGTGAATTGAGGCATCCATGCCTCTACAAAAAAAAAGAAAAAATTGAGGCATCCACGTAAATACCCAACGAAAAATATTGCTTTTGACAGTTTTTCTTTTAAACTTTGTGTTCATTTTTCGAACTATATCATTTCTTCTCAATAATCTAAGTTGTTAGTCACCGACATCTTGTTCCTTTAAAACAAATATTAATACAATAAACACAACATTGCTTCTTATTTTATAGCTCTACTATTCTCTCTATTTCTATCTCTTTAAAATTAACATTGCTGCTTACAGTCTTGTACCTGAGCTTCAAGTTATGGATATCGCTCAGTACAAGCAAGTTATTGAGATCCACATAATTAAGTATGGTGTCAAGTGGGTTATTAGGAAGATAACTAGAAATAATACCATGGATCAAGAGTTGGATGGAGCCAGAGGTAGACGATGTGAAGACTATTTTTGGAGAAGTCTGTATGAATGCCATCGCGCTGGAAGCAAGCGACACATTATGGCTGTTCAAAGAACCTTGCAAAAAAAAAAAAAAAAAAAAAAAAAAAAAAAAAAAAGCAAGAAGATCGGATGCAAGGCTCGTTTGATAGCAACTTGCTATTTGAGCAACCCTGAGAAAGTGATTATCACGGTGGATGGTAATCATTATCACGTACTCGGCTCTGCAGATGTCAAAGAAGCCATCCTTCAGCAACTGAAAGAAGGATATAATACAAGAAGCGTATGTTTTGCTATGCATAGAGCATTTTGCTCTCAAAATGAAATTACCGCAAGTATTCCTCACAGGGATAACTTTATTCACAGTGAAGGTGTGTACAACATCTTCAGAAAGGTATTTTAGAGAGCCTACAAGAGGCATGACGATCAGAAAGTCTCTGTCAAGCTATGGTTGAACCACTTGGAATCAAAGAATTACAATGTATACATCGACGATGACTATGACAGCTCATTCACTTTTGGATTCTGTCCAAGTTATCAAGCATCCCTTTTGGCCGAAACGAAGGATCTTTCTCTGGATGCAACGCATAATACTGCCTCTTCATTACTGATAGATCTCTTTTGCCTGTAAGTCACTGGTTCTACTATTTAAAACATTCTGCCAACCTCTGTCCTGAAAAGATTACGATCGATATGAGCGACGTGGAAGAAAACGCGATTCGCAGTATATTTCCATCTGTCAACAGTCAATGATGTCTTTTTCATGTGTTGAGAGCCATATTACAACAGGTATGAGCCAAACTTGTGCTTGAAAGTCTATCAGATAGCAAAAGAGCGCATCAGTCAGTTATCTCACAATTGAAGAGGGTGATGTGGGAAAACAGCAGAACTGAAAATACCAGGAAACCCAGCCAACTCATTCAAGAGTTCAGCATATACCCAGCATTCATGCTCTATTTCAAGAATAACTATTTGGATAACGACAGATTCATAAGGTGGACAGCAGCCTATCAACTAGATAGATTCACCAACATGGAAACAAATAATTACGTTGAAAGCTGGCATAGCCAGCTCAAGACTAGTTATTTGCAAAGAAAAAGAAATAGAAGAGTTGACAGACTGGTGTATATTCTGGTCAATGACGTTGAAGAAGACTTTCTGAGCAACATAAATCGTATCAAAATGAATGTTGGAAGAATTGGACCTGAAGCTGAAGAAGTCAGCATCCATGTGGCAATAGACATGATTTTTAAGATGGAAAGAGCTAGCTTGTACAATGTTCAGTCGTTCAACAATGCAGACAAAACTTATGAAGTTCGTGTTGAAAATGATACGGTAAAGTCTTGTAGCTGCCCAGACTTTCGATAACGAAACAGGGCTTGCAGGCATATGTTCCTTCTGGGATGTTATACTGAATATGATGTTTGGAGAGGTGAGAAATGCAAATGTTCGTGAAGAAGAAAAATCTAAAGCTTTTCATTTTAACGGCCCAACTTATACTGAGTATCAAGTATTGAAGGGTTGCAGTATGAACCTGAACATGAGCTGCAAAGAGAGCAAGAAGACATGGTGCAAAAGTTGAAGTTACTGAAAGAAGTTGTAGAGAATCTAAGACCTGACGAAGTTAACAGTTCGTGAAAGCTTAAGGTTGAACAGTTTTTTAGAGAAGTTGTGTTAAGAAGTAATTAAGTAGAAAAGTTACTATCAAACATTCATTTAGAAAAACAAAGAAGATAAATAAAATAAAATATTTTGTGGCGTTTGAGATGTGGCTTTAATTGAAGCGGTATTTTTTGTGGGATATTTACGTAAAACGCGTTTCGAATAGACATAATAAAGAAGGATTTTTTATCGCCATGGATAACTGCAGGATTCGCTATTCTCATTATGTAATAGGAGCTATTCAAAGCCGTGGCTATAAGCCTTTGTTTATGCTAATTGAAGAGTGCTGGTCTAAAATTAAAGCTCATGCCAGAAGGAATCCGTTCTCCTCATTGGATACTTTAACTCCCAGGATACAAGCAGCTTGTAGAAGCGTTGCCACAGGAGATTGTCTTGGATAGATCAAGCATGCAGAAAGCTTTTGAGATAGATGTCTCGACAAAGTATTAGGTCTTGCTTGATTGAATGTCTTTATCCTTTTTTTTTTTCGTTTGAATATAAATTTTTATTCGTTTGTCTGAATTTAAAGTGCAAAAACTGTACGCAAAATAATTTGAAATCGCGCAAATTGATATACCGTGAGCACTGTACCTGAATGTGTTTTTATTTGGTAATGAACAGATGCACGTATTTAAACAGAGAAAAAGGGTAAGCTTCGCATGATTCGTTTCCCAATAATCTGATGTACTAGAGCCATGCGCCACATTTATGTATTACATTATTTCTTTATTTTTTCACCTTTTTCTTCTTCTCTTTCCACAAAGTCATGCAGGCAATTTCTGTCCTTGCTTATTTTTTTTCACTCGTATTTATTATTTATTCATGGCGAATAGCCAAGCCACATTTAACACAGGATGGATTTGTACTCTACCAAATACCCCGATCCTCTTGGACTATTGCCTTTCCACAGCAAGCCAAAAAGAAGCAATATGGATATTTTCTCCATATCACAGATATGCATATAGATGAACAATACAAGGAAAATGCTACAATTAAATCAGCTTGTCACAAGGTAGCACGTAAAATGACTCAGTCAACTGCCGGGAAGTGGGGTTCTCCAGGACAAAAGTGTGATGCACCTTTCCAACTGGCAGAACAGACACTTGACTGGATATCAAAAGAATGGCTAGACAAGTTAGACTTTGTCATATGGACAGGCGATAATGCAAAGTAAGTCCCCATTATTATTGTTTTGAAAATCATTCTGAAACACATTAATGTTAGACACAACTGGGATAAGAAAAATAACAAAAGAAAGCGAAAAGATGTATACGGACTGAATCAACGCATGACAGATTTGATGCTGGATACCTTTAAAAATATTCCTGTTATTCCTAGTTTTGGTAATAATGACGTCTTTCCTCATAATCAGATAGGAGGTCCTGATAAAGATGGGGACTTGCTTGATTTTTATGGTACACTTTGGAACCATTGGATACCCCGTTCACAACGCTCAACATTCCGTCAAGGAGGTTATTTCATGATTCAGGTTACACCAAATATGTATGTCATTTCATTAAACACCATGTACTTTTATAACAAGAACAAGGCCGTACAAAACTGTAATCGTGCAAGCAGCCCAGCCCATATACAACTCAAGTGGCTCGAACGACAGCTTAGTATGGCTCGAATGAAAAATGCTAAAATATACGTGACCGGTCATGTCCCTCCATCTCCCCGTGATTACAGGAACAGTTGTCTATCACAGTTTATGCGAATCGCATCAGATTATACAGACGTCATTTTAGGTCATTTCTTTGCTCATCTCAACATGGATCATTTCCTTATCTTTGATGGTAAGCGTCAGGAGGTCTCTACCCAAAGAGACATTAGTGCCTACGCCGATTGGTTGTACAGCATGTACCAAAGCATAGATATCAACTTTATATCCCCACCCCCGCTTGTTGTCATACAAGTGGCACCATCTATTCTACCTGTCTATTATCCCACCTTCCGTATTTATCAGTATGAAGTCAATCAAACAGACCGATTGGGCCATCTGCTAGGCTACGCACAATACTACTCCAATTTGACTAAATGGAACTCACATGACCACTTGGAATATGAATTAGAATATACCACCCAGGATGCATACCATATGCCTGATTTATCTGTGGCATCATATTATAATCTGGCCAAGGCCATGGTAACAAACGATTCTCAACAGAACGAGCTATGGTCACTTTACCGTGAACATATGGTGATCAAGACTATAAATTTCACAGACTATGATGACGATGATGATGACGATAGTATAGTTCATTAATAAAAACACATACACTTTTCAACCAGTTTCTCTTGTTGGTCTTTATCTGGTTGAGGTGTCTATGACTCTGCCTCTCCACAATATTAAAGCTAGCTGAAGAAGACTAAAATATACACTCAAGTCACACTGACAACACTTTAAAATGCTTTATCTTTACATGTCCTTTCTTTTTTATAACATCCACGCTATCGATCTGACAATACCCACCCTTGTAAGAATGAAGCTTTTGTATAAATATCCCATTTAATACAACAATAAGAGTTGAATTCCCATTTGTATGCTTGGTTTCTCACTTTTTGTCAGATTAAAAGAATAGAGGCTAACATGCTTTTTTCTAAACTGGGAACAAATATACCATTGATTCATAACACTCTATCATATATTTTAGTGCCCCAAGGAAGCGTCCGTAGCATTAGCCTTCTCGTGGGTTTTCTCGTGCGCGTAGTGTTCATCAAGTTCCGAGTACTTCAGCTTTTTCTTCAGCTTTTCATGATTCTTGATTTTCCTTAAAAGAGAAGTAGTTTTCTCTCAATTGATAGGTTGGTAAGCAAAGGTGTGCAATAAGAAGAAGATACACTCCAAAAGGATTTCGTCATCAGAAACAAACGGATGATCCAAAGCATGAAGGGGATTGTCTCGAGTATAATCGACTTCAACATACCTGGTGCAATTAAAAGACCATAGCTCTTTGAAGTCTTCTTTGAGCTATTGCTTCAAGATGCGCTCTGATCTGGTTATTTTAACAGGCATACTTGAGCAATATATGTTTGTACTGTTGTTGTTTAAGAGCCTATTGCTGAAACAAGAGAGGGGAACAAATGAGCCAACAAATATCTCTAGCCACTCTTCTTTCTTGCTTCCAGCCATGGCAGCAGCTCTAAGAATACGACCAGAAGTTTTCTATGAGCAGAGAAAAGAAGGAAATACATGGGAAAAAGGAAATTGACCTTCATATGCAAGAATAAAAGTGGATCAGCGTTGTGGGCTTAGTTTGAGATAACTTTAGCTTATGCACGGAATATATTGAAATACAACGATGATGCCCTACTCATTGAGCTGTGCTCATTTTCCATCTTTACTGGATATTCTCGTGACTTTTATGCCAATCTATTGGTATAAAAATCATTAAAAACACTGATATTTTTCGCATGAGTTCAGAATTGGGAATCATGTTAAAGCAAGTATAAAAACGTTGTGTGAATTTATAGGCTTGAAAATACTTTTTCTGCGAAATAAAGTGGCATAAAGTCACTTCCATAGCAAAACTTTCCAAGAACCACTTGTACAAAAGAGATTTTATACTAATAACAACTTGTGTCATAACGTCGTATTTAGCAATTTGTATTTTTTTTCTTTACTTCTTATTTTACACAAATTAAAAAGATACCATTAGAAGTTATTGTTTACTCATTATCCATTTCCAATTCAAAACCTTCAGCAATTCTTCAAAAATGACAAGAGTAGCCTCATCACAGAGCTGAGATTATTTGTCAAGTTTATTCACCGTCCAGGAAGCTACCACAAGGAGACTCATCTTGAGCTACCAGAAACTAAATAAATGTGTACAATGCCAACATTCCAAGATGAAAAGTGCCCCAGCACTGCGAGAACTGATAAAGAAGGACGACTTCATGCGCAAGATTGGCCTAAAAGATACCTACGTACCTGGATGATATTTGTATTCTAGCAAAAATGAAGAAAGAGACAAGTTCTATTTTACTGTAGGTACTAGACTAGCATATTTCTTCCCGCAATTTTATTTTGGTTCAACAACCAACAAGTAAACTGTCTTTACAGAGTATCCTCAATATAGTTCTCACAATATGGCCTCTCAATGTATACATCTTGTAAATGATCAAGGCGGTCAACGTTTGCCAAGAAACCCTCTAATAAGAAATCTTCATTTGAGGGATGTCACCTGTTCTCAACAGTATTGCTGTCTCTTTTCTCATTACCATTTTTCTTTTGCACTATACGTTTCATTAATCCAATTACGGAAATGCTGATATTAATTAAGCTTTGAAGAGTGTACACTTCTTTATCAGCAGCATAGTCTAAAAGTTCAATGCAGCTATATGTAACAATAATATCTCGTTTGCTTATTTTGAATATGAGAAATATAAAGTTACTATGGTGATGAATAAAAGACAAGTATTAGTAATAATAAAAAAAGAGGTGATACTGCTTAGCTCCATTAAGGAAAGGATTACTTATTCAAAGCGTGAACGGGATATACAGGTGTTCAATAATATTATTATGAAGATCCAGTGTATATGCCTATTAGAAAAAAAAAATTCCAATATCTGAACGAAATCAATCAAGCACACCAATTAGGGCCATCCTTCTTGGCTACATGCCTGACTTATCCGCCATATTATAATCTGAGCCAAAGCCATGGTAACAAACGATCCTTAACAGAACGAGCTGTTGTCGCTTTATCGTGAACATGTGGTGATCAAGACTATAAATTTTACAGATTATGACGATGATGATGAAAATTATATAGTTTATTAACTAAAACACATACACTTTTAAATATGGGTTTTGTTTAACTTTTCAACCAGTTCCTCTTCTTGGTCTTTATCTGGCAGAGGCGTCTGTGACTCTGCCTCTCTAGCTTCCTTCACAATTTCGTCTTCTTCTTCTTCCTCTTCCTCTTCCTCCTCCTCTTCTTCTGAGTCTATTTCTTCCATATCATCTAATTCATCTAAGGCATCTTCATGATCCCACTTTGCAAGAGCTTCCTTTAATATATCAACAGCAGGATCTGACTCATCAAACCGATTTCCGTTCAACTCGACTTTTTCAAGCAAGTTCAAATGCCCCTTTACTGCATCTGCCAAGATTCTGATTGCATCTGCTTGAATTTCATTATACTGAGCCATCAATTCACGTAACTGAGTATTTTGATGAAGTGCGCCAAATACACGGACACTGCCCTTCCTTGAAAGCAAACAGTCAGATACGTTCAAGATTTCAAGTTGTGGCCAACTTCCAAGGGCTGCTGCAAGAGCCTTGGAACCCTTGACGGTGAATGTGTTGTCTTGGAGATCCAAGTGTTTCAAGTTTTTACATTCCCTTAAACCTTCGACGATGGTGCGGATACCATCGGAACGAATACCGTTTTGAGGCATACGGACGACTTCAAGGGTACCATGAGAAGCAAAGGCACGAGCTAGTGCCTTGGAGGACCCATCCTCGAGACGGTTACGACCACAGATGATGGTGCGAAGAGAAGAAGCGCGGTTTTCAGCCTTGGCCTTATCTGCATTGGCCTGAAGTGCCTGAGCGATCATTGTTCCTCCACCGATACCGAGTCCATTGTTGTTGAGACGTAAGGTCTGAAGTGTCTTTGTGTTGCTCAAGAAATCAATCAAGGGTTGTGCACCAGCTGGACCAAATGCATTATCAGACAAGTCTAATTCTAAAAGATCCACTTGTTCAAAAGCGTCACAAAGTGCCTTGAGGGCCAGGGGAATTTCTGATAATAAACGACCAGTGAAAATATCGGATAGTAAAGCTTGCTACAACTTTCAAATAAGTTTAAGTTTAGTTATAACAATCAATAACAAACCTTGAGCTTGGTCTTATTCTTTAATGCCTCAGCTAAGGCTTGACCTGCTTCAACACCAATTGTGTTGCCACTCAACTTGATAACTTCAAGATCATCCATTTGATCAATTGTTTCTACAAATTCTTTTACATCTTCAGCCGTATTTAATTTTAAGCCCTTTCCGGCAATAGAGAAAACCGTGTTGTTTTCAAAAGTGTACTCGTTAATGGCAGTAACCATGTTTAAAAAATAAAAGAAAGAAAGAAAAAATTGTAAAGGCACTCGTCTCTCACTCGCTTTTTTAATTTTTTTTTTTCTTTTTTCGTGTATGAAAACAAAGAATACGTTTATTATTATTATTATTGTCTTAGTGCTTTTAATCTTTCAGTCAATAATCTATCTTCGTCCTTTTCTTTATGTTTGGAAGCTGTTTCACCCAATAGTTTACTTGGTTCTAACTCATTCAAGGTACCGTTTAATTCCAAACCATGTTCATCAGCCACTTGTTGCATGAGTGACTCAACTTCATCTTGTGGTGTATTTAATGTTGTTGTGCCTGCCATTGCACCTTCCATATATCCTGTTTGAACATCCAAGTCTTCAAATTGAGATTCAAACTTGTCCATGACCATAGAAATCTAATAGAGTCAGTAACAAGTTAAAACTACTTTTTTTAATTACTTGTTCCAAATTCATTGTCTCCATTGCTCGACCCATTCCTTTAACCACATTAGCCATTGAAGTAGAGACCTTTCTCATGGTAATAGCCGTTTGTACACGACTGGCCACTGCGTCAATACGTGAAGATAACTTGAGCAAGTTGAGCGATTCATTCTTCTTTCGGATAGCATTCGATGCATAGATACGAGCACCTTCCATATTACCATCTTGTATAGCTTTCTTTAACTTGTTCTTTTCTGTTTGTTCATCTTTTTGACACCGTTTTGATTGCTTATTTAGCTGCTTGGCTGTAAACTAATAAAAATAAGTTGGCAAAAACAAAGCTTTTGTTTATTTTTCTAATCTAACCTTTAACTGAAAGAGTTGGTCTACAACACAAAGATAAGAATGATAAAAGGTTATAATCTAGTCAGCTTATTTATATTTATATTTATATTTTTACTTTCTAAGCCGTTCATTTATATGAAAATATTGAAATGAAGTAGAAAAAGAGAGAAGGGAGGGGGGACAAAAGCAGATAAAAAGTGATTTGCTTGTGTACGTCATGGCGGACATTAACCGTGGTGTGTAACAGGTCCCTTTCCTGCAGAGTGTATTATTAAAAAGATAAAACTAACCCAAAGAACACACAGAGATTAGTTCAATGACCTGAAATATTAAGCCATTTCTGTAATAAATATGATTCAGATAATACAGAGTAATCCAGGGCATAGGGGAAGGAAAGAGGTATCAATAGTTGATGAATATATAAAACACATCTTTGTGAAGAATAAACAATGCATATGCCTAAACACAATAAAGCAGTATAGATGCAACACACCAAGTCAAATCGCTGCATCATCACTATTAAGGAAGTTTCTGTGTAGAAATACACAAGCCACCATTAAGACCTGGTGTTATTGTTTATCCTTTTTGTGTTCATCTCTTGCGGTTTGACATCCGTCCTCTTTTTTTTGTATTAAAGCATCGGTTTTATTCATAGGTTGTATTATTTATTATATAAAGCAGTCAATGCTACTCTCTCATTCTCTTTCTTTCTCTGCCTTGGTGTATATAAATCTATACTAATGTAATATAACAAAAAGGGCCGTGTCATCATGCATGAATAGGTCCCCAAGGATCTATTTGAATAAGGTCAAGCACTAATCTCAGATACCCAATAGAATAACACGCTACTTAATCCTGTATACATAATTATTGTGCTTTTGAAACGTTTGTTTATAAACACCAATGCACATGTTTTCTCTCTTTTTCTTCTTTCTTTCTTACATATCATGGACAGTGTCGTTGACCATTTACCCTTATCTTGGCTTCCTTTACCAATCACCCAAAGTGCCCTATCAGACGTTGCACGAGCCTGTGTATCAAACACATCCTTTGAACAAGAGTTTAAAGAGCTTAAATATGCCCCTTGGAGGTTTTCATACTTGGATTATTATCAACTACAACGTGACATCACCACTATCTCACTCTCTCAGACTGTAGCTAAACGATTCGAAGCTGAATGGAGCAAAGTAAATATCAAAGATGGACATCATCTTGATCATCTCTTTTTCTAAATTAAATGAATAGGTTCACAGCTTTTTTGTATTAAAAAAGGGTGAAATAGAAAGGCGTATAGTCGCATGCCATTTACTCAAGAAAGAGGATATTAATTCATTGATGGAACAAATCAAAATTATCCAAGCTGATATCCATCGCTTGTACCACTTTGCAAAGTTGAATTATTCCGGCTTTCTAAAGCTATTTATTCTATACGACGAGCTGTTTGAATCACATTCAACTGACCTGTTATTACAGCGCATGATGATAAATAAATCATTTTGGGACCCATCTATTGTTCTCTTTGAATTTGCTGATCAGCTCAATTACTTGATGCCGCACCCAGTCTGTGCGCCCTGTGTATCAAGAGGGAAAATCAAAAAATACTGGGTACATCCTGATAACGTATTAGAAGTAATGCTTTATTTATCATCCAAGGCAACCATACAAAACACGCATCCTTCCGACCTGTACCCAGCCATGAATGAAATCGGCCTTCCCTTATCATATGATTATAGCGCATATCACCAACACAAGCCATCGATCGCCACAATCAGTGACACCAATAAAGTACAAATAACATCTATTTATTTCGATACACCTACATTCGCCAGTTACTCTGAAAGAATCGCCAATCCATCTTGTCATGACTCAATAGTGCGTATGAGATATTATGGAAACAAGGATCATGATACAATCAACTTTGTGGCCATTGAAGAAAAGGGATATGATCACAACGTCATCAAGAGTCGATCTCAGCAGACACATAAACGTCTCGGAAAAATTCCTCAATGCAGCCAAGAATCGATAGCTTCAAACGTTTCAGAGCAGTATCAGGGTAATTATAGTAAGATTCATCAAAGGTTTTGGGTAAAAAAGAAACATATGTCAAAGTGGATGAAAGGTAGTTATTCCTTCAAGAAAACCCTCGATAAACCATGCTGCCAGTATCGCACAAAGGAACCTCAAAGAAGTGTCCAACAAATGAAAGATTCATGCTTCAAGCTAGAAAATCAAGTTCATTCTAAAGAAAAAGTTCCAGGTAAGAAGAACATGTTTTACTATTTTTGTTCAATCTTGTTTACACGTGTGAGCGATTTTTTTGTTAGTGTTAAAAATAGCTCAGACACGTACTGTCTATCAAGCACATGACTCTCGCTCGACCATCTACCTTGATACGAATATTGTCATGGTGCAGTTATCACAAAATGAAACAGGGAATTCGATTCTAGAGCCTTCGAAATATCCCTACGAGAACTTGTCTAGTCATGAGGCTGTACGTTTCCCTTATTGTCTTGTTCAGATCATTGGTGACGACTTACCAGAGCTTCAATCTTGTTGCTTACTAGAGCCTGCTCATGATTTCTCACTGTATTTACATGGTATTGGCACTTTGTTTTCAGATAAAGTTCATGTTTATCCAAAGTGGCTACAGAATCCCTTGCAGGATGACTTGCGACGCACTTCATTCAGAGGAGACCTGTTGTTTGCAGAGGAAAAAAGACAGAGACGAAGCTTTAACCAGAACTCATTAAGGATCAATACGAATACTGTCCATAGCGATAGTGATCAAAGCAGCATTGCTGATACACCTTGGAGTTCTACAACTATCGCAACTATTGTAACATGTTATGATGATGATCCTGATATCAGCCAAGTGAGCCACCATAGTCAGCAACATCTCGACGAGAATAAACTGTTTGCTCCGCTTAGTAATCGTAGTAGCAGATGCCCTTCATTAGAAACCATTGCTACTTCGCCTTTACTCACACCAAACTCTCAACGAACGTTTGATATAAACTCTCCGCTTCTGTCACCAGCCAGACAGTCATTTGATTCCTCCTGCAGTTTTGATCATCCTACGTCGTCTCGATCGGACCCTTGGAACTGTAAGAGCTGCAGAGAACGAAGGTACTCATGTGGTCAAGACAATTACTTTTTTATCCCAGAGAGACAGTTGCAATTAAACCAACCTCCTTCTAAACGGAAACAAGAACAATCATCATCATGGGTCATATCCATTCTCAATCATTTTTTCTCCAGCCAGCATTCAAAGGCTCATAGCAGCCTACCTCTTTACCACAAGACAAATTACAGTACTTTTTCAAGCACGCATCGAATAGAACCCAAGAGATACCCTATGTTACTAATGTTTCTATGCCTTTTTGTCTCTTTTGGTGTTTCATATCTACTGTACTTTATACTCATGATGTTGAAATAAAAAATAACAATTTTATTGATTGCTGTTTTCATCTATTAACTTTTTTACTAATGCTTCTAATTCAAATACGTGATCATCTCGAACACCGGGTGAAATTTCCCGTAGTGCTTCAGCCAGGTTAAGTAAATACTCTGCGTTCCATCCAGAGGGCCCATATGTTTCATAAATCTGTTTGGCCATCTCTTCTAACGGTGCAGGCCCAACATAGGCTTCATTATCAGTGGTAGCAATATATACTAAGGCCTAAAAATATAATAAGGAATGTGTCAAAGAGAGATCTAATGCATGCTTTACGTTTTTCACAACAGGAACTTGATCATCTTCTAAACTATATACATCCACAGTATGAACAGTATATCCATTCTAAAGCATATATTAGATGATGCTTTTATTGTATATGTCATGTACCTTTTCTCTATGATCCAAGTATGCCCGGGTAGCTTCCACATCATCTGAAGGTATTTTAAACGCTACACCCCAAGTTACTTTATCATGTCCTTCCTTTAAACAATTTAATATATTATTCTTTCTTTTCCCCCCATTCACCAACTTTACCACACTTTCGATATTTTTCCATTCGTCATAAGGTATTAACGTAACCACTCTACCTGGCTTCTCTGGTGTGCCTCGGTGATCTTCACTGTGCTATTAAATACATGAGTACAGGTTCAATATATATATATATATATATATATATATTATCAAGCGTACCTGCCAGAATCGTCTAACATATCCTTTGATATATCCAACCTTTCTTTTTTTTTTGTTAAAGGTTAATTACATGTTCTAAGTAATGAAGTAACATTTTACTTTGATTCATAATGAATAGGTGGTTTCCAAATCAGTGAACCATAACCAAATACCCAAATACCATGTTCCTTTTCGATTTCTTCAGAGACGGTCTTGATAAAGTCCTCTTGGCTTGTTTCAGCTGTAACCATTGAAAAATGAAAAGCTATGGTCATCTTATCTGTTTGTCCCATTAGTTTAAATCTCAGATAAGCGGCCTTTTAATGATTACATAAGATGCAAAAAGTGAAGGGGTTTACATAAACAACTGTATTTGTTTGTTTATTTACCATGTCAGAAATTTTTTGCACACAATATAAAACCAATAACAATTGCACTTTAGTTGGCTATCAGTCCTTTCTTTATTATTAAAAAAAGCAGTGAATTTTGTCTTTTTGAGAGAAGATAAACGTGATCAGTACTGATAAACAACACATAGTTGATAAATTGATAGAGACTTCATATCAATAGTCTGATTTTGACTTCTCTTTTTCTCTTATAAATCCTCTTCTTTATAAGGTAAGTATTTAATATCAATGTAAATAACTGATTAACTAACCATTTCTTTTTATATCTCGTTCTTCTGCTTCTGATGGACTCTCTCTTATCATTATTATCAGTGTGCGAATAATTTGTGAATAAAGTGCATCTTGTCCCTCAATACACCAAGTATACTATTTATTTGCTGTGTGCCTGGCTTGTTTCTCGATTTTCTTTATTGTTATCAGTAGATCAATCTGCTGTTATTTTTTATATAAAGACAGCATCATTTACTGCTTATATCGCATCATCAACGTAAATCAAGGGGCTGTACAGGACAACAAATATGAACCAGGGATTGATCCTAGTCACACAAAATGTTCAATGCATCATACAATCATAATCCATATATTAATCATCTGTGCCATGTTATTAAATGCACGAGTCGATGAGTACCTTTGAGGTTACATTGTGACTTTATAAAAAATTTCTGCAAGAAATTTTTAATGATGATTGGCTAATGCTGCTTTTGTAACCTGTTGGGTACACTTTTTTTTTTTTTTGGAAACATGGCCTAAAGGTTATTTGTCATTTAATCCATTCTATTATCCAGGCTTTTCTTCTCTTCTTTTCTTTCCTTGCATTAAGTGACTTTTATGATCTATACATTCAAACTGTGGTTGCTTATCCTTCTATCAGCCGTTGTGAAGGCACAGGAAGGTTTGATTTATTGTCTTATTACACGTCAAATATATTAATGATCTCTTTACTATTTAGCACCTTCAGATACAGTTCTAGATGAATGTACAGCAGAACACATAACTGATTATAATATGCCAATGAGAATTGGCGCACTGTTCATTATTCTAGTCACTAGTTCGCTTGGTAATTGGGAAATAATGATGAATGAACAATTGTATCGGATTACTGATATACATAATTATAGGCATATTTACACCCATCATCATGCATAGAATATCACCTTATACCAAAGGAAGTAGCAGAGACTGGTTACTCACCATGGGCAAATTTTGTAAGTTGTCAATTCTGAATGAAAGGATGTAACTAACAGCTGTCTCTTTATAGTCGGAACAGGTGTCATTTTAGCAACCGCGTTTGTACATATGCTTCCCGAGGCATTAGAGAATTTCAGTAGTCCTTGTCTCAGCCCCGGGTGGCAGTCTTATTCCTCTTTTGCCGGTGTGTTTTGTATGATTGCTTCATTTGCTCTCCAATTGTTAGAACTCGCCGCGGTTGCAAATATCGAAAGACTCCGTTCGAACAGAATGGCCAATCATTCAGCAAGCGATATTGAAAAGCAAGAAGCAGGCACTTCTTGCTCCATTAATTCTGATTCAACTGGCTGCACAGCCAGAACTCCTCCTGCAATACACGATCATGAAGGTCATGTTCACAGCGCTGGATTATTCGAAGAACCAGATGCATTCAAGCATGTTGGAACCTTTATTTTAGAACTTGGCATTGTTATGCATTCTATCATCATTGGCATCACCCTATCTAATACAGGCAGCGAAGAATTTGTAACGCTCTTAATTGCACTCGTCTTTCATCAGGTAAAATTAAAACATGTACATATCAACTTTTTGCTTACCCTCCTTTGTTGGATAGTTCTTTGAAGGTGTCGCCTTAGGCACGAGAATTAATGACATGGATATCAAGGGATGGAAAAAACCAGTACTGATGGCACTTTTATTCGTCCTCATGACCCCCATCGGTTGTGCCATTGGTATCGGGATTCACTCTTCATTTAATCCTAATTCATCATCGGCTATCCTAGCTTCAGCCATCCTTGATTCCCTTTCAGCTGGCATCTTACTTTACAACGCATATATCTCATTAATGAGTCAAGAGATTAATCATAATGCAGACTTCCGCAAAACTTCTCTTAGGAGAAAGGCCGTTTGTTTTATCTCAATGTATTGCGGTGCTGGACTCATGGCATTATTAGGCAAATGGGCCTAGATATATCCTCTCTATATTATATAGCATTTGTAATCATTTCATTCACATCATACTTTGTATATCATAGCAATAAACAAAAAGAGCATGCATTGATCTTTATTTAACTAAAAGACTGATGAATAAAAAACAGTGTATTACTTTATGCTTACCGAGACATTAAGGAACTTCTCCTTTTGAGACCTACTCCATACATAGCTTTGTTAGAATACGCGCCATGTAGGAGAGCAACATATCATTTATCTTGACGGTAATAATTATGGATTCTTTGATAGTTTTGTAGATGTGTAGAGACAGCTAGTAAAAATGAGATCAAGTTTGCAGTTTTTAAAGTAGTTAATTCACTATCTGATATAATTATCTGATCTTTATTTAATAATAATCATAGTAAACTTGCTTCATTATAATGACACTGTACACACATATATATTTTTTAAATAACTCATCTGAGATACCATTTATAATCCTATATGAAATGGGTGAATCATACCGTCTATTTTTTGTCTTTGTTCTTGCCTTATCCTCGTCTCTGATCTCTTGAACAGCCACGTCATGAACCATGGCCTGTAATTGAGCTGGTGTGTATTGTCGAAGAACCTTTTTGGACCGAATCGCACCTAATATCCCCATCATCGTCTTGGATTCATTTTCTACAATTGTTTCAATCAGATCAAACCGTTCGTTTTCGGTGAGCTTATCCACTTCTTTATCAAAGAACCGAGGATATGTCTTTTGAGGCTCACAAATGGCTACCAAGGGCTTTGAGCTGGTCATGTCGTTTGTATCCTCATCATAACTATCTTCAAGGAATTTGTTGCTATGAAACACAGGGTGATTTAAAAATGCTTTATCTAGGCAAGAATAATTCAGTACGAACCATTAAAAAAAGTGCTCATTTACCTTCTAGCGTACGCAATTTGAAATCAGACAGAGGATGGTTTGCAGGCTCATCCGTTGATTCATAAGAGGGGCCAAGGATGACAGGATTCATAGGGAAATGTTTACTGGTTAACATGGGCCATTTAGCAGGACGACTGACAACTGACATTCTCCTTACTGGACGTACGTTGAGAGAATCTTCATCGTCTGTAAGATAACCGTCAGGGACAATCCATTTGTCTGCTGGGATATTTTCATCACGCTTGATCTCTTCCTCTTTATCTTGGTCATCCGAATCACTCTCCAAACCGCTTAGACCACTGAATTCTGCGTCTGAAGACACCAGGTCATATATATCATCCGTCAGCACATCATGATCCCACTCAGGCTCACTATCAAAGTCATAGACCAACAAGTCTATGTCCTTTGCAAATGGATTCTTGCCATTGACTGTATGACTTGTTTTTGAACAAGTTCCATAATAAGCTGGCCTGACATCCTCATGAAATGATAGTAACTTCATCCTTAATTGACACAGTTTATCATAGTCATTGTTTTCCAATGCTGTCTTTATATCCAAATTGAGTTGATAACCTCTCTTCTTCTTGGACTGCGCAGAGAAGCTATTGTAAAATCGCTGCTTTAGATCGATGGATGGATCTAGACGAGAATATATAAGAGTAGTAAAGTTTGATGCCAATCGTTTACGTGAATGACTGACGATGGGCGCAACGGTTGTGTAGCGATTGACTTTGAAGGGTGTAAATAGACCTGATTCTTCGTCTGTCATTGATTTGTTTGGCGTCTTTAGGATTGTACGAAGCTTTGGCTCATGTATCGAAAGCAACAGTTCTAGCTGTCTGTCTATGTCTAAACACTGGAAAGCCCTCGTCAATTCTCTAGAAAACTAATGGATAGGGGATTCATTAGTCATGGTTCTGTTTATATTATAGATATTACTCTTTTTCTTTCATCTCTCCTAGATGCAGCTGCTGTCTGTATGCCTGAAGGAAAGTTTGTAGGATCATGCGCTTGCCATCGGTAAAATGAAAATCTCTAGGGGTGTCTACTCTTAGTTGCAACAAATGATACATTATCTGTTTATGCTTACGTCTGGTATAGCCGATGGAGCACCTTCTAGTAATAATACCACATCACCTAGACCATATCTTTCCTGATAGGCTGTCACTTTGATGATGTCTTTTACTACTTTTAGAAATGATTCGCTCGCTAGATCCTTGTTAGTTTTTTTTTCTTCTTTTTTTCTTTGCTTTACTTTTCTTTCCAAATGGGGTTAAAATTTGATTTATTCGTTCTGCAAGTGTGTCTAGTGGCTCGTCACTAGGAATGGTTTAGTCTAAACCTTGAATATTCTCTTTTGTTTTTGTTTTCGTTTTTTACCTATCATGCGCTAATACAGCAAACAGCTCAAAGAAATCATATGGGATATTTTGAGCAGTAACAGTGTTGTCTTGATTCTCAAAACTAGCTCTCCAGTCACGGAATCTCATGATTGCTGTAAAAGAGATCATGATTAAAACAAGAAATATACTCTGTAATCTTTTTTTGCACCATTTGTTACTGAATTATGATTTTCTGTTCTTAATCGTTCCTGTTGAAAGTTGACATGCCCATCTTTGAGAGTGAAGAACTCCTGCTTTATTACAATTATTCGCCTTTATGAACAAAACAACAATATTATATACCTCAATCTCTCCAAGTTGTTTAGGCATTTCATAAACTGATTAAAGATTCCACTTTTTTTTTTGTTACTGCATTTTATGCTTTTCTAAAATAAGAAAAATTTTATTGGCCAATTGAGAAACTGTAACTGAATTTATGAATAGAAAGTCGCTGATGGTTTGATAGCAGGGATGAATGCAACAACTCTCGTTTTTTATTTCTTTCTTTATTCATAACAAAGTGCTGTCTGTTGGCTCCTTACCGCTTTGATCAAAGTATATCAGTATCTCAGGTTTAATGATGAAGACTTCTGATCCAGCATTGCTAACAGCAACAAAAGTGATAAGGAATATTCAAGACGAGCTGTTAGAGATATCTCAATCAGCAGAAACCTATGAAAAGAAACTTTTGGAAGGACTGACCAACTTACTTCATCACCTGCTAGCAAGTAAAATCAAACAAGAAAAGATAGGAGAGCCTGAGCTGTAGAGTATACACACTATCACCTTCTTCTGGTAGCGTTGCTTTCAGATCCGGACAGAAATATCCTGTTAAGGTGTAAAATAAGGCTACAAATGATGATAAAAGAGGTAGGCCAGATGTACTCTAATAGTTATCCTCATTTGTCTTGGAAGCATCTAATTTTAGGTCAGCATATTTTTACGTGCATCAAAAATAAACTGGGTTACACTGAGGAAATGTTTTATTGTTGATAATCTCAAGCATCTTTTTTGCTACAGTGTATATGATTACAATGGAACTGAGAGTAGGTGAGGCTCATTAAAGAGGAGAAATACGCCTAAATGAATCTATACCATATATAGTTATGTGGCGTCAAGGAACTGGGGTGACATTAAAAGGGACCAAGTACATGTTATTTGCCACTAAATTAGACTTAACAAAAAGTAGCCTTGAATGATCATTCATGACCTTTTTTTTATATTTTCTCATACTTGATTGTCTCATCGAGCGTGACTTGAAAACAAAGACGGAGAAACGGAAGTGGATGAAGTTACCAAATTCAATGTGAACTTCAAATCCAGAGCGCACGCGAGTAGCCACAAGTAACTTTGTGATTTTGGTCCAAAAAAGTCAATTGTCGCACTCCCAAGCAAGTTGGATTGAAAAAAAAAAAAAAAGAAAAGAAAATAAAAAAGAGGTATTTTATTATCTGTAAGCTAATAACAAGAAACTCGTAGAGAAAAAAAAGAGGCAGAGCACAAAGGATAAAGCTAATATAATTAGCGTGGGTGTAAATCTCACTAACTTTTGGTTCGAAAATAAGTGATATTCGTATGATCGACAATAGCACTAACTGGGGCGCTGAGTAAATTGTGCTTAATATAGCAAGATCTCGTTCCTTGTAACACGCACCAATGTGTTCCATCCAAAGGTAAACTCGTGTTAAACCAATGAGAATCAATTGATCACTCAATCCCGTTACACTCTACTATTTCTTGAAATAGACATTTTAAACAAGACATCAAAAAAGTCAACCAAACAACCCTTTTTCTCTCTTTTTCCTTCATTTACCTTTCCTTTTTACTTGTCGGATGGCACAGTCTCCCTTAGGTTCAGTCTATAATACGACAACAACAATAAACGAAATATGCTTTACAAGGACATGTGTTGAGACTGCATCAAGCTTAATTTCGTCTATCAATATGAACATTGATCCATGCTCGGATTTTTATCAGTATGCTTGTAATAATATATCACTCTAAAGGTCCCACATCAAACTGACATGATTTTCATAAAGGTGGAAATTGGATAAAGAACACTATTATACCAGAAGACTTGACAGGTAATTGGAATTAAAAATAGATTTCTAAACATAGACTCACCCTATTCTAGAATTTGGAATACTTGACGTGAAGTCTTATAGATATAAAGAACAGCTAAGAACCATATTCGAAGGAAATTATCAAGATTTGTTAAGTTCGACACTATCTCCAAGCAGTTTTCAGATAGACAACCAAGAAAATATAAATATCGACAAGATGAATTATAAGCTCATAAAGAATTATTATTCATCCTGTGTAGAGGTTGATACATATGGAGAAGAAGGAATACCGTTCTTTTTAAAAGACCTAAGGCGATTACAACGAGAATTAGAATATCAGAAGAAATGGAAAGACTCTTTTAGTATATCGACCAATATATTCAACCTTATAAGCTATCCCTATCCTACGACAGACGGACTTGTCATAGACATTGGCGGCTTATTTTCGCTAGAGATTTTTTCAGACAACAAAGACAGTACAAAAAAATCTCTTATACTCACTCCACCCAAAGCCTTTAACGAAGCAGGGAACATACCACTAAAAGAATTTGAGTATCAGAACCTAATAGATTTGACATCCTCGGTCCTCGGCTCACAAAATTATACAGAAAGAGAGAGAAACAGACTACGGCTAATGGAAGATAATGGCATAAAAGCCTTCACAAGTGAACGGATATATGACGCAGTTGACAGCGCAATTGCTTTACAGACAAAGTTGTTTAAAATAACAAATTCCATGTAAGTTCCTTTTTTTGTGTCTATTGACAAAAGAGAATAACTTCTTTCCGTGTACCAGCTCCGACTACGGTCATTATTCATACTCACTCAGCACAGCCGAGGAATTATACCCATTCATAGACTGGACAAGCATACTTGAACACTATATACCAAACGCAAAAGACACACTTGATATATCCATTCAAATTTATAATATAGAATACTTTAATGAGCTCGGTTATTATGCCACCATTGACGATCCTTCACGGCCAATTCATATGGACGCTATTGCAAAATACCTTACAGTCTACAAGATTGTCACAGAAGCGCCAAATCTTGACTCAGAACTTCGACAGCTTATACCAGACTCTCCATTTCAAACAAGAGCTAACCTATGTGTCGAGAAAGTGCTGGACCGGTTTGGTTTAGCTGTCGGCAGGTTTTACGCCATGATTGCCTCTAATGGCGAATCCGACAAGATAAATCTAGAAACTATTGCCAAAAACATTAAATCAGCCCTGATCAAACGAATACGGAACGCAACATGGCTGGACAATGTTACAAAAGAAGCTGCTATTAAAAAGGTTTGTGACTAAACTTGGCATGTATCTAATGTCTTACCCTTTAAAGCAAATGTTTTAGCTTGTTATGATGCAGACATCTACAGGATACAGTACCTTTGCCCCAGATGAAAGCTCGCCACATGATATTCATAGATATATGCAGGGATTAAAAACGGACTTTGGCACTTTTTATGAAAATGATAAAGCAGTAAACCAGTGGATCATGCGCATCTATTGGAATACGTTAAACAGAGCATTGAGCCCGACTGAGTGGGTAGGAGTAACAAGCCCACAGGTGGTCAATGCTTTCAATCTACTGTCTAAGAATAGTGTAAGTGCTGAAAGGTACAAGTATTCGCTTGACACTTGCTTATTTCTTTACATAGATATTTGTAAGCGCAGCTTTTGCCCAAAAGCCAAATTATGATAAAGACTTTCCAGATTATTTAAACTATGCAGGGATCGGTCAGACACTAGGCCATGAGTATTCTGTAAGTGTTTTTTTTTAAAAAAAAAAAAAAGACAGACATAAAAGATGATTAACGTAAATTCAATCAAAAGCACGGTTTTGATGACGTTGGATCGCAGTATGACGAATATGGAGCCGAACGAGACTGGTGGTCAAACGCAACCAAGGTTAAATATGCAGAAAAGGCCAACTGCTTTGTAAAACAATACTCCAACGTCTCAGTTACTGATAAGCACGGTAAAAACTACTTTATAGACGGAACTGTAAAGTATAAGTTAATCATGTCATCATAATACTCATCTTATTCATATACAGCAAACACTTGGAGAAAGCATAGCAGATCATGAAGGGTTGGCGGCTGCTTATGATGCTTTCCTTACGCTAAAAGACAGTGGAAAAGGTTATAACCCAGTTTTGCCTGGCTTACATTATTTCTCTTCAGATGCGCTCTTCTTTATCAATGCTGCCCGCTCGTTTTGTAGCAAGACCAGTGTTGATGCACAAAAGAACTCGGTAATACATAATACATCCCTATGAGTACATATCTAATCCTCCCTTTTTTATTATATAGATTTACGATGAACATGCTCCAGATTCAATTAGAGTGAATATTCTATTTCGCAATAATGCAGACTTTTCAAAAGTATTCAAATGCCCAATAGGCAGTAAAATGAATCCACATAAAGCAAAATGTAGAATATGGTAATAAAATAGGCCTTTATTGTTTTGATGCGAATTGAATCGACTTTTTATTATAAAGTTATTATTAAGAACATATAATTAACTTGACGTTCATATAAAATCGAATATAAGAAAGGGGGTGTATATATATATATAAATTGATATATAGTGTATATATAAATGTATAAATAGGAGTATACATTGGATAAATTATTAGGAAAAAGGTTACAAAAAAGAAATTAGGCAATGATTAACTCGATGATCTCACTTGCTAGCTTAGCATTCTGTAATACATTTGCTGATGATGCTCCAAACGAAGGATCTGCCAAAGCAGGAAATCCTACACTTTCCAATAGAGATTTCTGAGTAGGATGGTTCTTTCTGGATGCATCGCTGAAGCTTGGATCAGAGCATGCTGTCAACAGAATCGATTTTACAGATTCAATTATCGACTGGTTCGTGCTGTTCAATACTACCTGATTCATTTTGGGAAGAAGTGAGTCATACACAGTAGAGAATACAGCAGGCATTGAGCTAGCAGCTTCGGCCAAAAGATGGTATAAGAAGAGCTTTTCATTATTGCTATCTGTCACTTGCAGCTGAGCAACAAGCATGGATACAAACAACAGGGCTGTAGTTTCATCCGTTACATCGAGTCTGTCAAAGATACAGGAGTAACTGTAAGCATAAGCTTCAGGGTTATCCTCTTCATCCTCGTCGTCCAATTCAAAGCTTGGATCAAGTAAGCCAGTAAGCCGTAACACTTCCTTGAGTGTCTCATTCTTGGCTGCAAGTGGTAAGATTCCAGCAAGGTAGCCCAAGTGATGTGGATCGATCGTGTTGGTGCTATCACTATGCTTGCATTCAATATCCAAAAAGGTGGTTAATCCTTGGAAAACAATTTCCTTTCCGTTGTTATAGCGTAAGCCCTTTAAGAAGATGCTGGCAATAGCAAATGAAAAGTGCGATTCGAAATTAACACCACAGAGCTGATCGAGTTTCCTAGAAACATTGACCATGGGTTCTCGAGCTGACAGCAGGACTTCAACAACAGATTCGCCAGTGAAATAGCCGGCTGTATCCAGTGCGCGCAGTACGGCAAGTATAAGTTCGATAGCCATTGTGAAGATGGGGCCATTGTTGATTTCTACAAGCGCGACTGCAACCCAAAAGAGAGCAAGCAAGTACCTTGAATCTGGTGGTAAACTTTCGACAATGTTTTTAAGGCACATCATGATGCTTAGAACCAGGTTAGGATCAGCTTCGTTAAATATAGCCAGCGCACCACGTAAGGCGACTAAGATTTGATATAACAAATCATCATCTGTTTCTTCACGCCCTAGACAGCCTAATACAACAAAGGCCTGTGGTTGTATTGCTGGATTAAATTGGAAAGCAGTGCTTGCAACTAAACTCATCCATCTAGCACGCCATGCATTAGCCATATCTGTTTAAAGAAAGCTGTTAGAATTGAGAGTTGGATTGTGTTTTCATAGCTTACCTTGAGAAGGCGCACTATAAGCGATGACTTCAAGCAGATTGCTCACAATTGTTTCCAAAGCATGTAGTGATATAGGCTCAGCTGCGTCTGTCAGTGTTTCTGGCGTGATTGTAAATGCGTTTGCATGAGGCTTAAATAAGCCAAATAGAAGTCTATACTTGGTATCAGATATTTCATTAAGTATCAGCTGAAGCTTCTTGATATTAGCTTCTTGAAGAGGCATGCATGTACATAATGATTGGATCATATTCACAATCAGGCCATGGATTGAAGCCCTGATAAGCGTAGGGCCCACACCAACGATGAGAGAAACGATATGAAAAATTTCGGGTACATAGCTCTTTACAGGTCCTCGGTTGTTGAATGATAACATCAGAACAAATCGAATAAGGATTGCAATTTCATTCCAAGTCCAATGATCAGTTAAGGCTCTGGTTGGCTTGAACGATGTCTTTTGTAAGACCTTTCGCAACCGAGAAATGACTTTACCGCGTACGGCAATGTTGGAAAGAGTAACAAATGTATCAGCCATGGCTTCTGCTTGTGATGAACCTACACCGTGTTCAATTGAAAATTGAACAAAGGAATCCAGGACAAGGTTCAATATGTCATCAATCTGTCCGATTGTCTTCCATATCTTTGCTTGTATAAGCTTGTACATCTACATGGTGATTAATAATGAAATCATCAAAAAAAAAACTCACACTTACTTCAGTACGGGCTACAGTGAGATCAATCAGGTTACGAAGGACTTCCTTTGTTTTCACTGTCTCTTTATCTTCTATATTGCTGTGACAGAATCGTGAGAGGTTAGGTAGCCAAGGCGTCATATAGTCCAAGCATAGGTATCGTAGGGGCTCGCTGGATTTTTGGAAGCCAATAAAGCATTCACTCAGAAACTCCAAGGTGAGATTAGGCTGATTTTCTGCAATCCTTTCACTGATGGCCACAACAAATGCTGTACTGTTTGCAGGCAAGCACAAGTCTAACAAAAAGGAACAATTAGAAAAGGATTGCATTATATTACACAGTACTACCTTTTGCATCCAATAACTGATTGTTGAGATCAAAGTGGAATGTTATACTTAGAGCACATAGCAAGTTGTAAGCAGCAAGTCTAAGGTTTGGATCATCACTACCAATGTTCAGCAAGGCCATATTCAGTAATCTTCCAGGCACATCGTTAGGTCGAATGGTTCTTTCGGATATATTATTTGGTTTTGTCATTTCCAGTCGTCGCTTGTTGTGACGAATATGCTAAAATACAGTTAGATACATGTGTGATGACCGTTTTGATACTCTTACATTCACGATAGCATCGCGTTTCATTGAAGTAAACACATGCTGAGTCTTGCCCTTGTTGTACTTGAAATGAAATTCATTTACAATTTCTTGACTTCGAGAATTTGGCACAACAGTGATGTCTTCAATATCCGAAACCATATAGACGTCATTAAGAACCGTAGTTACATTGTAGATAAACTCTTGTTTGCGAACAGTCATGGCTTGAACATACTCGGCGCTTACTTTGATCGTAACAGGAATATTGACCTTATTCTGTGTCATTCTACTGGCAGGATGAAATACATGACATTGATCAGTATCTAGTGAAGCTATAAAGTATGTGTTAATACTGCTATATATTTTCTGTCGTTTTCTTACTAGTCGTCTTTGGTAAACGAAGTTCATTTGGACTAATGTAATCGTATATTTCCGCCAAGGTAACAGCAAAGTTGAAGCGTTTGGCTAGCTTATGTGATATAGGACGAGGGAACTTTTTCATAAACTTGCGCAAATGAGAGTTGGGGTTGTAAAAAACGATGTTGGCAATGTTATCGCATGCATCAAATGGCAATAACTGAACAAGCTGAATAATGTATTGATTGGGAATTTCATTAGCCTGAGAGAACAAGGTACAATCAAACACTAATTCAAAGTTCTTATTGGATGCTCTTTCCAAAGTCTAGGAAACGTTAATCCATTGTATACTATCCACATGCGTTCAAAAACTTACCTGCAATATGTGATAAGTAAGCAATTCAAAATCAATAGAGTCTGCAAGCACATGACGACTGATATAGTAAAAGACAGGTCTATTGGCTTTGGAAACCCCACCTTCATAGAAAATGTTCTTGGATACAATAGGTTCTACACTTCGATGACTGTTGCGTCGCATAAATTCAGCATAGAGTTGGTTTGCTGCAGCAAATGTATAACTTCTTAGGCCGCTGAACTCTGGCTTGGTTGTTTCGGGAGGACGACCCAACTGAGCCATTAAATTTGAAAACTTGTCAAACCCTTGCTTATATGCAGCTGCGCGTTCAGGATCTAGATGCTGACGAATACGACGTGCTGCAATTTCCCTAGAGATACGCTCCATATTATCAAACAGTACACGGTGCAAACAGTTATAATCCTTTTGCTCCATAGGACGAACTTCAGGTCTTATATCCTCCACAATAGTTCTGCCATCGGGTAAGACGGTCGTAGCAGGTGGCGGTACCTCTGATATCTCTCTCAAAAAATTTGTTACTTTGTAAATGTTGTTGGTCAAAAAGTCATTCAGGACAATCATGTATGTCTCTTTTGCACCAAACAAGACGTTATTGGCCAGATTCTGAATGACCTTGGTAGCAATCAAATGACCACGCTTCATCTCGCGAGATATCACAGTGTTTATCTTGATCAAACCTTCGGATTCAGGGGAAACGATAGCAGGGCAGAAGAATCGTAAGAAGATAAAGGCACCAACTGCAGTATACATTGCTTCAGGATAACGTTCTCGTACAGACGTAAGGATGCAATGACAAACCTCTCGAAAAGATCTAAGAAGGGGAACCATGTTGGCGAAAAACAGTAACAAATCTTATCTAGACTTTACCTGGGCGCCTCGTTTGCAGATTCACAGATGGCATTCAAAAACATTTCAGTCGCATTAATGACATTTTGCTTATTTCGCGACACATCCTCTCCACTGCCAACTTTTGATGAGTCCAATTCAAATGTTCTCTCTTCTGGAGGCTTTTCTGCAAGTTTGGTAAAAACAGGCTGAAGTACTGATCTGACATAATCCGCACCATTATGTCTGGCAAAGACAGATAACAGTCGAGTCGCTATACTTGTTCTTCTTAATAATTCTGTTTCGCTATCTAAGGGATTAAAGAAAAATAGGTTAATATTTGGGGTCTATGCTTTTTTGATGAACTCAAATCTACCTGTGTTTTCAACCTCTTTGCGAATCACGGCCTTTAAGAGATCCAGTGTTTTCCCTCTGGATGCAAAACAGGCCAAAAGAGCATTTGCTGCATCTTCAATATCCGAAGCAGGGCAAACGTCACAGAGAGATAGAGCGATGTTTAAATCCATGCTTACAAACATCTAAAGCAACAAAATGAGTTCAAAGGGGTAAACCCTTTCAAATTGTGATATAGCTTACATCAACCACTTTTTCATATCGATCTGTCATGACAGTTTCGGCCAAAGTTTCAAACTCGGTTCCTTGATTCAAGATATTTGTCAACACCTTCATAAATGCCGTACGCATCTGTGGGTCATCGTGGTAACCCATGGATAGTGAATACTTTAGACCAGCATCAACATTGGCACTTAAAAGATTTGACATGGCCAAGATGGTGCTTTCTTTTAGTGGAGCCAAGTAAGTCGACATGCTTCCTTTACTCTTCATATTGGTCTGTTCTGTGTAAGGTCGACGGCTAAGTGTATCTCCTTCAGTGGCCGTCTCGGAATCTCTGCATCGATTAAGTAGCTTGAGAAAGAAGGTAAAGTATTTGAAAAAGATTCTGCTCTTCACAGGTGTTGAGTCAACATCATGAACCGGGTCGGGAGATTGAAGAGGAAGTTGATGAAGTAAACCAACAATGGTGTTCAAACATGCTAGATCGAGTTCTCTATGTAGCTTTTCGCCTTGTGCTGATTCAAAACTAGAGTATTGAGATGATAAATCAGGTTTCTAAAATGTGTTAGAAAAGATAACCTGCGCTATAAAAAGAGGGCTTACTTATCATCTTACCAAAGAAAAATCGCTTGTCCATTCTACAATGATCTCCAGTAACTTGTTACGCAGCCTGAATTCTTGTCGTAAGGTGATTTTATCCTTCTTCATCATCAACACTTCAACAAGCTGACAAAACTTAATCTTTATCTTCAAGGCAGATTGACTATTTCCCAATTTATTCAAATACTTTGCATATTGATCAATTAAGCCACTAAAGTCCACTGTCAACAAATTCTCATAGCTTCCTTCCATACGATCCAAGATGAGCTTCAGGACACTGATAGCCTGTTCGACAAATAATGTGTTGCTCGCACTACAGATAGGGTCGCCGTCAGGTCCAAAGTATTTCGAGAGTACTGTTTCCATGTATCTGAAGAGGACTGAATAAAGAGCTGGTGATAGATCTGTGCCGAGAATTTCCTTGACCCATTCTCGAATCATGATATTATCACATAATAACAAATCAACCATATCCACAACAAACCTGTTAACCATCGCTGATGATTCGCTTGGTGCCGAGACGCGTCTGACAGTCATGTTATCGCCAAATGCAGAACGTGTACCTGAAGGTGATGTCGGTGTAGATGGTCCAACGTCCGCCATGAGGCAAATGCCACCAAGGGCAGCAAGGAAACCTGCATAGTTTTGCCATTCAGATGATTTGTCGTCGTCTAAAATAACCGTCGTGACGTTGCTGGGTGAAGGATCCGTCCTGCTGTTCGAGGCATGATTATTCATTTGTCGACTCGAAGCCGTTGGATTTCGTAGTTTGTCGTGCCAAGCTGTTGGAGCATTCCTTTTCACGTTGTATGGATGTGGTGATAATTCTAGGGCTTCGTCCTTGGATTCTTCATAAGGCTTTGTCATAGCAGGTATCATATATTTCCATCGCTTGTAGACTTCCTCCCACGCAGCAAGATTGCCTGGCGCATAGTGGGTCATCATTCGTAGTAAGCGGCGAATTTGCTTCTGTTGAGATTTGCGACCGGTAACAATACTATTATTGGAGGAAAGTTCGTGGTAGATAGGCAAGTTTTCTACGACCATTAACACAGCTTGATGAGGATCATCTATGCAGTCAGTCAACTGAGTTTCTTCACAGATATGTCCAAAGCAAGTGATCGCAGAAGAACAGATTTCTATATCAGAAGAGCACAATAAGACCAAGAGTGCAACCTCAAGACCAATAGATGCTTGGAGTCGTTCTTTTGCATCTGATCCTTGCATAGAGACATCCTATCATGAAATGAATAAGCATATTGCAAAATTTTTTTTCTTTGTTTTTACCTGGTGCATTCTTAAAAACTCATTTCTGGATTCAAACAGCTTCTTTAGTAATTCCAACAAACGTTTTATGCCATCATCTCGTTCTCTTGTATCTAGCAGCTGTTTAGCGAGTGTCAGCACAACCTGAGAAGAGATCTTCCAGAATGATTCCATAAAATTGGGTGATGATCCCCATTCGAGAATATAGTCTGGAGAGTGCAGCTTGAATAAACACATAGCGGCTGCATCCCTGACATACTGATCCTGCTCACGAAGACAGTTTGCGATGGCAACCATTGCCATTGCATTCTGCTTTAACCGATCCTCATTATCACCCTATTTAAACACACATAAATGAGCTTAATATGAAGGATAGCAGTATGTCTACTTACTCGAATGGCTAGCTTAGGATCTGTTTGATACAAACGGAGCATGTCCAGGATGAGCTCTAGTCTTTCATTGTTCTGATCCACACGAACAGTGTTTTCTTTTTTGAATTTTTTATCATTGGCGTTTATAATGTTTTGTTTTCTACTGTTGGATGTTGTCATAGCGTTATTCATTTCAAGCTTGGAAAAGCCTTTGCTTGCAAATTCAATAAATAACTTTCTAAGCGGACCAGCCAGTGAATCATATAGTGTGGCAATCGAAGGGTTCCAAGGGAGCTTGTTTTCTTCAGATGCGATAACTAAGCATGCCTTGACTAAACTGATTTTAAACAGAGTAGGCGCACGGTTATCTAAACATGAAGGAAATAGGTTGCGTAATGCATTTCGTGGATTCAGTCGGAACATGGCCACCAAACAATCAGCCAAGAGTGTGCGATGGTCAATGATAATACCAAGTCCGCTCATTAAACTATCTGCAATCAGGGGTTTATCTGGATCAAACAGTTGTGTTCTCAGCTCATGTTCAATATCAGGTACGATATGACGAAGAGCAGAGGAGTCTATCTTGGATACATAAGTTGCAGCCTTACAGATATCCACATAGCATATAGCGGCCAATTCTGCCATACGTCCTGACTTTAGTGAAGATTTAAGTGCTGATAAAAATAGAGCCTTTTTTGAGTTGATCGATCTTCCTGTGTCAGGGGTATCTAATGAACATAAGATATCTGGACACAACACCAAGAGCATTGTCTGTAATGGCCATAGAATTGCCTTCTTTCTGGTCGTATCTGCTAATGATAAACAAGTCTCGAACAACACGTCTGGTCCACCCTCTAGTCTCTTTTGGCTCTGACATAGCTGCATAAACTCGCTTGGATAAGTCTCGATCCATCCCCAGATAGCTCTACGTAAGATAGCTGCTACGATTAATTGTGTCGACTTTTTTAAATGTATAAAGTTATTGCAAAACTCTATAGAAAGATAGCTTAATGACTTGTCATAAAGATTAATCTCTTATTTTACCTGACAAGACAGTAGCCAAGCGCTTTGAGTTGAGAGAACAACATTCTAATAGTCTCATATCGGATGTCTCGGGATTTTCATCACTTGTGGTTGAAAGGTAGAGTATACGTGCTTTAATCTTTGAGAATACAATGTTCCAATTACTAGCACTCAAGTAGGTGATGACTTTGCTCGACGCTTTATAGATATCCAACACAATATCTGCTGATGTTCTTGCAATATTACTTGGTGTATAGTATTCGGTACGTGTTATTTGAGTGACATGATTTGTTGCTTGACCATACTCTTTCTCTTCCAAAATGGTCGTTTGATGCATAATACGGGACATGACGTTCATGATAGACTTTGCAAGTGCATCCTCAAAAGGGGGTGGATCATCCATTTCGAGAGGCAAAGGGCCCTCGTTCAGAGACCATCGACTGCTGCTGTTATGAGTGGCACTATCAAAACTGTGAACTGATCCTTCATAACCATTTTTTACAGAATATGCTCTCCCAGAACTACTTTCATATTTTAAATCTTTCATATACTGCCAGTGATGTTGCATACAAGCTGAGAGTAATCGTAAGACAAATAGCTGTGATTGTAAATTTTCTTGAGGAACATGGTCTTCATTGGAAGCCATCTATATATATATGTTCTCGAGATAAATATTGGGACAATAATGATAATAAGGATAAAATACCTTGATTCCATCTAATAGATTCAATAGAGTAATTGTCACTGTCGGTAATCTAAACTTTGATAATTCAATCAGGGCAGCAACTACAAGATATGAGTGAATGGATTTAAAAGAGGTTATTATTATTATTACCTCTGAAAGTGATGAATGACGATGTAAATTATGAATAATAAAGGTTAGAATACATTTATCAACATTATTCACAACTCACGTTTGATTGACTATAGGATCATTTTCTAACGCATCCAACTTCTTTCCACTATTGCTAGGCAACTACATAATTAAATCAATTCCATGTTGTCCTTTTTACAAGTTGTATTATGTACCCTAACAAGTATACGATTCACTAAGCTTGCAATAAGTTTTGTGTCTGGGCTCATTATAGCATTAAATTACAAAAATGTGTGAATCGAATGAGAGGATCTTTATGGAAAGAGAGAAAAAAAAAAAGCAACAGTTGTCTGAAAATAAAAGGAAAGGAAAGATTGTTACTGAAAAAAAGGGAAAAGAAAAGAAAGAAAGAGCGGTCAAACGATTCTCCACTTTTCTATATTTTTTATTATTATTTGTGTCTGCGTACATTTGGCCTCGGAGCTCATATGAAGACCACAAAAAAAAAAAGCCTATTCTTATTAAAGTCGAGTCTTATTTAAAAAGACAACAGTAAAGTATTCAAAATCTATGATGAGGATTAATGGATCATCACGTTTAAACTATCTCCTTTTCTTTCGATCTCGATTCAATGTGAGACCCTTACTCTAAGTCCAAGAATAGCAATGTAATTCAACATGTCTTTTTAGTATTCCAATTGCTCTTTTTCCTCTTTAGTCATGATGAGTATTCTTTTTTACAAAATGCAGCGTGTTACGTTTTCATACTTTGGCATGAAAGGTACCAATGAAATAAGTTGTTATTGTGTACACAAAATGTCAAAATTCGCGCCGATTTGAATATAAGCCGATTACTAACATCAGTAGACTCAACTAATGAAGTTGCCTGATATTTCTTGTTTCTCGTCGGGGATTATCCTTAATCGTGGTCATAAGTAGTAAGAAAAAGAAAGAGGAATAGAGAGATAGAGAGAGAGAGGGAGGGAGAGGGAAACAGGGATATAGATAACCTTGATAATTCTTCTATTCATAAAAGCTTAAACCATCTTGTACGCTTAGTAAATGATCTGACTTGTATGATCATTAAAGAACAAAGTGGAGTAATGGTAACAATGGTAACGATAAGGGAAGGAATCGAACATTATGGTTAATTAAGCATTTGATATTCTCTTTATGTTTTATTCTACCATGTATTTCATCACAACGTCACGTTGTTTATGCTTTTAAAGGAGCGTTGCTTAAGATCAAGAAAAAAAATAGCAATTGGGAATTTCTTGGAACCCAATAGAGAAAGTGCGGGGAGAGGGAATAGAAAAGGAGGAAGATGTAACTCAGATATGCTTATAAAGGATCTTACAAGAGTACACGGGCACTCCTTATTATCAAATATATTAAATGATGTACAGTGCATAAACCTGCAGATCAACACATATTCTTTTAAAGAAGTTCAATATGAAAAAAAAGAGCTTATTTTACTGCTACCTCTTTCTTGGTGCATGTGTGTAACCGATCGTTATCGGGGTTACTAACTTATGGACAAACGAATATGATGTAAACGACAAAAGGAGGAAGAAAAAAGAAGCAAAGATAACAAAAGAAAAAGGAAAAGGAGGCATCAAGATAGAACTGCTTAAATAAACGGGAGACAAGGAAGAAAAAATAAAAAAGACATAAAGAAAGAAAAGACAGATAGAGAATAACATCACATCATAGACTTTTAAATTCAGACATTGTTAGTTTTTATTTGAACCAATTGAAGACATCTTTGTCCATAAACTGATAACAACATTTTTCTGATATTTCAAGTGCAACATGACGATCCTATATACTACTTGGTGTTTATATTTACTTCTTTTTATGATGGTTAACTCAACACAAACATGCCTTGTAACTTGTTTTAAGTAAAATATGAGCTTTTGCTCAAATTGGTATAGAGAGGTTGGTAACTCGATACATGCTTCCGCGATGCAATGGCTGGTGCTCTTAAAACCATAGTCTATATCTACTTAGTATACAGCTTTAAGATCTTAATATTTTAATTGGATCAGCCATTGCAGCTTGCAGAGCGTCTATACGAGCATTGTAGCTCTAATGAGAATAGAAATCACTTAAGCCCGCCAGCCA
>NW_019671922.1:658852-673219 GCF_002708625.1 Rhizopus microsporus ATCC 52813 | reverse complement strand
AAATAAAATTTTTAAATAAATTTATTTATAAAATATAAGTAATAATGAAAATTAAAATTATAATATAAATTATATAATTTATATTATAATTAATTAGGTTTTGTCTTTTAGAAAAAAATTAATAAATTATAATTTTATTAATTAGGTCTATATATTTTATATAGATTATATTTATATATTTATATATATAAAAAAAAAAAAAATGTGGTGTTACTGTTTAATAATGGGATAAAAATTTACTTTTATTTATTGTTGTTGTGGTAATTGTTATTTATATAAACGACTCTCGCAAAGGCTGTAGGTAAATCTACCAGGGCGGTGATACGTACCCAAACGGCTTGTCACGGCCATATTGAAATCAACTAGAGAAACGGACTTAGAATATGAATAGAAGATTAGACAATGAAGACTAAAGACTTATGAAAATTGTTTTAAGAATTATTGTTTTATTGAATAAAACTATTTGAAGTATTAATATGTTTTGTTGAATAAGATAATAGACTGCGGTTAAGGGTAAAATGGCTGCAGTAAAGCTGTGGTTGTCAAAAGAGATTTATAATTCCGGAACAGTGGCTGGATTAGCACTCACGACCATGCTAAAAACCCAGACACCTTCTGCATGATGTCCACAGCGTTTTTTTGAGTCATCAATCTGAACGTGATCCACACTATTACCGGTTGTTAGTGAGGGGAAAAGGTGTTAGTAGTAAGGTCAAATGCAAGTTTTATAAGTAGAATTTGGTACTGTAGTGACCATCGGATCTTAATATAAGATCAATATAAAGCAACATAATGCTAAGTCTTGTGAGATAAAGTATAAAGTAAAATAAAAAGGTTATTAAGCAATTGGTGCTAAAGATATAAGATAAAATAGAAGTTATTGTGATCTGAAGATAAGGTGATTCTTAGATGTTGTTTATTTCATGAATAATTTGGGGATATTTATACTGTTTGTATATGTAAATATGCAATATAAAATATATGATAAATGATAAATAATAAATAATATATGATATATGATATATAATAAATCATAAATCATAAAAACTTGTATAAGGCATGCAGAGTACAAGACCCCAAAAAGGGTATCAACACCATGAACGCCTACGAAAAGGATAGCAATTAATATCGCATAAGGTTAAATATGATATATGAGAGCCTTACCAAGCATTAAAAGGGGTTGTGTAGAAAAAGATCGCTCTCAAAGACGACAATCAAATCGCGGTATAATTGGCCAATGATTTGATAGTGAATGGATAAGTCCCTGTAGATCCTGGAGAATCAGTCTTGGTTCATAGTCACGCGGAAGATAACCTTTAGAGTAATCCGAATGTCGCATCTCTTCTGATGAAACGTAGATCCTTTCGTAACGGATTGCGAAATTTTGCTTCGATGAGCCGCGCGCGATTGTAGCAACAAAATTGGCACTGATTACGAGATCCTCTTCACGGAAAGGATCATGCATAAGTTCATTGTATTCAAAAGAATGCGTATAAACAGCTCCAATCTTTCTCAAGTTCTTCAATTTCTCGTGAATTTGCAAAATCTCGTCTCTTTTTTGGGGGTAATATTGAAGACTGCTAATTTTGGCCTTGATCGTATTCTTTAAACGTGAATTTAAATACGCTTCTTTAAAAGCAGAATGAGCTTCTACTGTTATGCAAGAGATAGAGATTGGTTTGACCATGTTGGTGGCTTTAAACGCAAAAGAAAATAGTCAGGAATCGAGTGAATGACAACTTTTCTTCGCCCAAACATTAATTCAATCTTCGACTTCATCGATTTCTATATGGTGCCCTAGCCTACTCTCCCACCAAGTTCTAGCTTATTGTATTTTTTTCATTGCTGTAATAGTATCTTTCATGCCAAAGTATCAAAACGTAACACCCTTGAATTTTGCAGATAAAAGAGAAAAGATGGGTAATGGATATATATCGAAAAGCAACGTGGAATATGCCAATGTTACTGAAATCAGAATAAGGGTCTCATCGAGATCGAGAGAAAGGGAGGATAATTATAAGCCCCTTCCTTTCTGTTTCATCATAGACTTCAATTTAAAAAAGTAATTAAAGAGTGATACATTCTATTATTAAAAACAAGTGATACACATTTTATATAGAAACAAAAGGGTAAAAGGAAGGTGTATATTAAAATTTATAACCTCAAAACTTTACATGAGGTAAGCAGCAGCAGCAAAGGCAGCAACGATCAAGCTGTTGGGGTTAATTTGAATACCAGCAGAGACAGGAACTTCGGCCTTGTTAGCAGCAAGAGAGATGGTGGTGGTACCAGGAGCATCAGCGGTGGCAGCGGAAGAAGCGGCAGGAGCAGCAGGAGCAGCATCAGAAGAAGCAGAGGTACTAGAAGAGTTGGCGCTAGAACCGAAAGGAGCAAAGCTGACAGTGTGTTCTTGGTAAGGATAAGTGATGTTCATGCAAGTGGCGACATCAACAACGTTCTTGTAAGCGGCAGTGATCTTGGGCAAGTATTCTACAGCGAGGCTCATGGTAGTGTTGTCAATTTCGTGAGTCAAGACGATTTGACCACTGTTGGCAAAAGTACCGTTGGAACCCATTTGAACGTAAGCATCATAAGTAGCCTTGACTTCATCGACAGTCTTGGAAGAACCAGCAGCCCAGTCATCAGTATCGAGGTTCCAAAGAATAGTGGTTAAGTTGAGTTGAGTAGCGATCCAACGAACACGATCATCGACATCACCGAAAGCCTAATGTATGTTAGTATGTTTTTCTTTTTTTCTTTATAAGAGAAACTTACAGGACGCCAGTGGAGAGGAGTAACACCAGTAACCATCTTGATAGCCTTTTGAGTATAGTAGAGTTCGGCAAGGACTTCTTCATTACTCAAAGTAGTCATCAATTGGTGAGACCAGGTGTGGTCAGCAATATGATGGCCAGCCTTGACACCACGTTGAGCGCCGTAGGGCCAGTTGACGACGTTGGAACCAATGTAGAACATACTAGCCTTGATCTTGTTTTGCTCAAGGTAGTCATAGAAAGCATTGTGAGAACAGTTGGGTCCATCATCGTAAGTAAGACCCCAAGTTTCAGGTTCGGGACAAGCGTAGATATCTTCATTAACATCCTTATGCTTGGGCTTGGTACAGGTGGAGGATGACCACCAACAGTCAGGATCACTGTCTGGATAACCGGTCATGTCAACGCCACCATCGGAGGTCTTCTTACGAACGGCAATCTTAGGAGCTTTGGTCCAGTCAATAGACTTGTAAAGAGCTTGGAACTCGGCAGTCTTGGTCATACCGTTGGAAGTGGCAGTTTCCCAAAGGTTAGGCCACTCCTTGGCATTGTAGACAAAGTTGGAAGGAGGTTCGTAGTATTTACATTCATCAGAAGGATTTAAGGAAGTGGTTTGGGCAATAGCGGGAATGGTGATGTTGTTGGGATCAACCAAGGATTTGAAGTTCTTCCAATAATCCTGAGGCTTTGAAAGAGTGCTGTTGGACTTGGAGTGGGATGATGACTTGCTCTCAGAGCTCTTGGCAGCTTCGGCTAATCCGGCAACGTGCAAGATGGCAATTGCAAGGGCAGAAGTCTTAAAGTACATCTCTTTAAAAAGGAGTGTAAGGGATAAGTAAAGAAAAAAGGATACCGAAATGGAGAGAGAAGGATGAGTTCCTTTTAAACAGAAAACTTTGAAGCGGAATCAAATTTGCTTTAACACGCAGCTAGTATTGAGTTTATTTTATCCATTTATTTACAATTTACAGCGTGTCACAATATAAATGATCCATGAAGACGCTTTCCTTTTTTTGATAATCTACCTAAACTAGGCAAAAAAAAGGTGAATCTGTACTTGGTTTCCTTGGTGAAATTATCTACTTTTGTACCTAAAGTTCTTGTTCTGGGAATATAATTTTCTGCGTGCATTCATAAATGAACCTGAGCTGCTGTCATAGGTAACCATCAGAGTTAAAAATAGATGCTCACATCTACTCATTATATACAGTTTAATTAGACAAAATAATAGACATCTTCTTTTATTCCTCTTTTTCCATTCAATGCAGAATGCAGAATGTTGTCTATATTAAATAATAAGAAATAGTCTAAAGTAAATGAATAAGGAGAATAAACACAATGATTTGTCCGCGATCTACTCAATCGACGTTCATTTCACCGAGGCTTCTTTTCACTCTTGTACAAAACTTATTAAATAAACTAAAACCTTGTAATTCATCAAAAGTACCGTTTTGTCGTTTGATTCTATACCATTGCCGATCTTTTATCGTCTTTGCGCCTGTTGCTTGTTTCTTTTTTTAGTCAAAGAAAAAACTGGTACAACAACTGTTTATTAAACACATTGTTTCTGATGAAGCATGTTTCACGAGCAACAGAAACGACTGTGTACTATACAGTCTCGCCTCTCATTCATAAACATATGAAATGATAGTCAGACTGACAATAATTACAAAAAGTCACTGGAAATAGCTCACTCTACATATAAGAATTGCTCACAGTAAATACTAAACAGAAACAGAGCAAATATTGGCCATATCGATCAGCCTTTTCTTTTTTTTTTTTTTTTTTACTTTCCTGATCGAAATGATTATCATTGCTGTACTCTAATATAGTAAATGTTGATACACTCTATGTAATACATTCTATTAGACCTTTTCCCTCTTTGCATGATTAGTCAACGATCCTTTATACAGAGACACTTGGCTATTTTTGATATTGCAATAAAGCGACTTGGAATGTAAAACCCTTGTTACTCTCCAAAATGCTTAGCTGTACCTATTTAGGCACAGGAAACATATAACGTAATAAGAAATATCAATACAATAGACATCTAACACGCTATTTAAAGGCTTGAATGCTGGCTGCATCACAGCAGAGAGAAAGAAAGAGGGAGGAAGGATCGTTCCCTATATGTAAAAAAAACTTCCGAAGAAGGGAAAATGTACAATGGACCTATGAATCCGTCTGTCAGGGCATGTATGATGATGAAAGAAGATGGTGAAAGTTGATATCAATCGAAACCCTGTCAATAGCATTGCAGTAAAGGATATTTATGCTCCATTTCTTATAGGTTGAACATATGCGCAGTTTTAATTTATTCTATTGCTGGCTAAATGAAACTGCCCTATTCTTCATCTACTGCACTCTAAGCACTCTGTTTCCATAATCATCGCGTTGAATACTGTATAATGCGTTATTAAACATCACAGGGCCCATGATGTATTGAATGAAGGTACTCTTTACAGAGAGCAATCATAATGGGATTAGATCAGATTGAAATTATCGTAGGATGAACTCAAAGGATGTCTCTCTTCCCCAATATGTATTGACGTATTATTCTTTTTTTTTTTTTTCCTGCCAGCTAAACCCCTAGGGCCTATTATATATAAATAGGAAGTATTTCATGCTTTCTTATACATTACACTTCTTTCCTTTTTCTCTCTCTTTCTCTTTTTTGCTTTACTTACGCGCACGCGAAATCTATAATGGAAACTTCAATTCAACCCTCCGATAACGTAGTTATAACAAACGACTCTGCCAAAAAGACTAAACGTAAAGATAAAGACGATAAAGAGGAAAAGCCCTTTCGCTGTGTCGGTTTTGGTGATTGCTCAATGGCCTTCACACGGCAGGAACATTTAAATAGACACAAACGAAGGCACACTGGCGAGGTAAAAAAAGAAGAAAAAAAAGTCCGTTTCATCTTTACTCATTATTCAATTTAGAAACCTTTTCCCTGCATTGTCGAAGGATGTACGCTTCGGTTCTCTAGGAACGACAACATGAGACAGCATGCTGAACGATGTCCATGCAGAAATCCAGATGGTGAAGGCACAAAGCGTAAAAGATCAGTTAAAGGCCAACCACGATCCGTAGGCCGAAAGAGAAAGCTTGCGCCTAGGTCTAATCCCGAACGAGCCTCCAAGAAGGGCAAGTCTTATCATGAAGATGATGAGTACGAAGAAGGTAGCCAGGAGGAGCAGCCCAAGGCTCCATTAGTCGTTCAAAATGGTTCATCTTCATCTACTGACACCGAAATGTCTCCTTCTCCAGGCCCAATTGAACCTTCACCCTACAGCAATCGCGTTCGTGCAGCCCCTCGGATTCTTTTCTGTTCGTACGGTCGCAACGGTCAAGAGATAGATTTTCAAGCAATGGTGCAAAACTTTTCCCTTTTTGCGCCTAGAAATGCAAAGCCGACTAGAAGGCTCTCATTACAAGAATTAGCCAGTTCAATTGATAGATTAGAAGAGATCAGTAGTTCAAGTAGTTCAGAAGAAGATTCGAATGCAGTAGGAATCACAGAAGATGAATATGAAACTCTCATTGCTATAAGAGAACTTCATAGAACTCCTTACGTTCGCGAATAAAATCATGCAAATAAAAATCACTTTTTTTTAAACCAATCTACTTGGTTTTAAAACTAAAGGTCTTTTTTCAAGGATTTCTAAATATTCCTACTGGCTTTTTTTTGCATAAGAATTGAGTAGTTCTTTTTCTTTTGGGGAGGGGCACAGGATAGAAGCATTTATCATGAATGTTATGAACGTTTGAATCTTTTGATTCTTTAGATCATGTAATAAGATAGTAACAAATAAATGAAATCAAGGTTGATCCAGGAACAATAGGTTTGTGTCGCGTTGGTTACTAACCAAATAAGTACATGCAATTTTATTAAAAGTATTGAATGCGTTGGGAGGTATCGCTAGTTCTCTGCCTGTCATTGTCGCAGGAACGTTTTCAGTCTGCTGGCTCATTCTTCGATCATTTTTTACTGCGTGTATCGGAAAAATTGTTGATTGTTTTGACCAGTTTATATAATAGGCATTGATCAGCACAATACATTAGTTGTGGCTCGAGAAATGATAGCAATGATTACTGACTGGTTCAATTGACAATCGTTTGATTGGAAGAAAAAAAACGCTTGTATTTAACTGGCAGCATGCCTGGATCACACAAAAGAAGTGAACCAAACTATATTTGACATTGCCAGATCAATATCATAAAAGAATAAACTAAAATGAGTTGACTCTAGGCTAAAAGGAAAGTAGTACTAGGGAAAGTCTTTATATTTTTATTAATATCGAGCAGAGCCACCTTATACGTATATTCCTCTAAATGCTTTTTCTTTTTCCCGTGGGAGGAATTTCTATCATAAACACAGCTGTAGGCAATGCCTGTCAAAGGAAGGATTAAACAGGAGTGCTGTAATCAATAGGATAACGTTTTAAAAAGTATTATGAACACCTTGATACTCAATAAGCGCCTTCTTCCACGTATGTTTAATAGAATATATCTTGTACTAGTTTATCTTTTATGACTGAATATATCATAACGAGAAATTTCCATTTGTCAGACGCAATGACAAAATTCTTACTTTATTCTGCATAAAGAGTGAGCATGTAGTACAGCAAAGACTAATAGAACGAATGTGCCCTTCGATGACAACAGTTTGTTCAACACGCTTAAATGGTACCAACTATAAAAGGAATAACTAAAAAAGTGACATATAAACATCCCCCTTCTATTCTAGATGCAACATTTAATTTAAGGGGATGAAAAAGGGGGAGATAACTGGCAATAGATTTAAAGAGAAAGAAAAAAAGATATGAATAGACAGAATAGGATGTTTATAAACTGGATACCATCATGATGATGTGATTGTTAACAGAGAAAGAGAACGAGAGAGAATATAAGGTGACCTCTCTTCCTTCTTTTCCTTTTGCTTAAAGCCGGCTATGATGTAAGTGACAAATTTCCATTACGGAAAGAACTATAAATGACGGGAAATGAACCCTTTTTTTCTTTCTATTTTACCTTTTTTTTTTTTTCTTGTCCTTTTGTCAAAATGAAAGCTACCTTCTTAGCCCTCGCTTTTGTTCTTCTTGCTCTTTTTGAGTGTCAAGTTCATGCTATTTGTTCTTGTAATCCCGAAGATACAAAATGTCTCGAGAGATGTGGTAAGTTATCACAAAATAAAATAAAGAGAACGCGATTCTAAAAGGCATATTATAGTAAGTAGCACTCAAGATTGCATTGAATCATGCGGTGATGATGCCGAATGTTATGATAGATGTATTGACAACAACTGGCCCGGTGTTTCAAGCACTACGACAACTACTCGCGCTACTGTCAGAGAAACGACAACAAGAACAGAGGCTAGAACCGCCAGTACTACTACTACGGCTAGAATAAGTGCTTCTACTACCTCTTCTATTGCCTCTATTTTGACAAGCTCTTCATCTGTTGTCAGTAGCTCCTCTGGTTCATCGGCAATTGTACCTACATCGTCTCCTGCATCTGTCTCGTTCCCATCTGTAAGCAGCACTGTAGTTATCTTGCCAAGTACTGCCAGCAGCAGTATGCCCGTCAGCAGTGCTCCTGCTTCTAGTTCCATTTTTTCATCTATCAGTTCAGTTGCCTCATCTGCTGCCGCTACTGCTACAACAAGTGGAAGTGAATCAAATTCTGTCAACTGGGCCAGTCAAATGACAAAGATGACAGTTGCCGCGGCTTTTGGCCACGCTGTCTTCTATTTCATGTGGAACTAAAGCTTTTATTAATATATAATCCTTACGCTTAATTGCATCAAATATATCTTTAATAAAGATGTACATAATATTTAGTAAAAAAAGAAGACATTTAGATGCATTTCTGTTGTTTCCCTGCATAAATTTTACCTTCTTAAATCCATTGCATTCGAGCGAGTATTATATTATCCCGTATAAAAAGCCTTAAAATAAAGGGGACAGTAATAAGAAAGTATGTATATTTTCGTAATCAATACAATATCTTTCAAATTTGTCTCAAAGCATGACAACCCTGAATGACATCCGATAAGTATTTCCTTTTTTGAAAGAACACCCGCTTGTTGGGTTTAAAGTGGTTTATGCAGTGCACTTTATTTCTATTACTGAACTGGGGAATCTAATTATGATATAATACATTTGCTGCCCTTTGACCTTGGTTTATATGTCTCAATGTATCTGAGCTGCTTCTTATTGATGGCTCCTCTACGACGTTCTCGTATATACACAACCGCATCCAGTGGTGGCATACCATCCTCGATCAAAGCGATGGCCACAAGTACAGGTGCCCTAATTGAACCTTTTAATACATTCATCTGTCGCTACACACATATATATATATACACACACAAAATAACAACTACCTTCCCAAACCGGCTACACAATGGATAGCAATGCAAGGTGATAATTCTTCCTTGTCGTCCTGCTTTTGTTCAGCATTCAAGAATCTATCGTCAATTAAATGAAGCCACGCATCAACAATACCTGCAGGTGGTGGTTCACCATCCACAAAGACAAAATCGTGAACTTGGATACCAATCTCGCTCAATGGCTCCTTTGGATATGTTGCTTCACAGCATCGTACGACATCTGTCACGTTCCATCGTTTGAATTCCTACCCTATGTGAGTATTCATCCCATAATAGTTTCAATGTTGCCTCACCTTTAGATAAAGTGGTAAGTTATTTGCAGAAGGTGCATCAACGATCAAGAAACGGAGTCCATTGTGTTCAATAAAAGTAGGAGGGTTGATTAAGGGCCTATTGGCCGTTGTATTAAAGGGGGAATGTGCCCGAGTATACATTGGTTAGAGCAAAAGGAGAAGAATTAAAATTGAAAATATATAAAAAAAGTAGAAGGGGGAGGTGAGATGAGGTTTTCTTTTTCTTTGTGTAAGTGATATAAAGCGTAATATTAGACTATATGCAAAACTAGATGTAAATTCTATAATAAAAAGAACCCCCTCGTTAGCAGTAGCAAATAACACAAGCCTTTGCCTCTTTACTTTGATTAAGGACACAACATTTACAAATTAGCCTGGATCAATCATCAAGGAAAGAAAAGAAAGAAAAAGGCTTCCCCCTCTCTCTCTTTCTTTCAATAACTCTCCAAGTTGAGATTTAATCTGGTCAGGTGATTCTCGTTGCTTTAAAAATGCAATCGGGACATTAAAAAATAGAGTGGTTTCTTTTTTCTTTGTGTATTTCTTCACTGTTGAGGACATGAATAAAGAACATACCCAACCATCGATGGGTGCGGTTGTCAAGGAGAACATCAATAAAGGGGATATAATCGAGAATAACACTCAACCTGCATACTCATTGTTCTTACAAGAGTATAAAGAGTCTGTCAAAAGAGACGTCAGCCAACAAGATATTTTGAAAAAATGGAACCAACTTTCTGAAGAACAAAGGAAACCTTACATCGAAAAGGCTCAGTCCAATGCAGCCAAATCTAAAGCCATCGTCCACACAGTCTTTTTATCCTTACTTGTTGACTTGTTTGCATTCACTCTTATTCTTCCACTCTTCCCAAGACTATTAAACTACTACCGAGTCAATGGAAAGGAGGTACGTGCTGCTGGTTCGTTACACAAGTCACTTATACCCTCTTCAGGAAATAGTGCTAAACTATGCCTCACAACTATTGGATAGATTCAAACAATTAACAAACAATCACACAGGTTCTGACAAGTGGGATACAGTACTCCTTGGTGGCCTCATAGGCTCATTGTTTTCCTTTCTTCAATTTATCGTATCCCCCATTATTGGACGTGCTAGTGACAGAATAGGCCGACGTAGGGTGTTATTGTACACGATGGTAAGAAAAGAGAATTACCATTATCACAATTAACATATATTGTCATAGGTTGGCAATATTCTGTCTACTCTGATCTGGCTTTTTGCTCATTCATTCAACCTGTTCTTAATAGCTCGTGTCGTTGCTGGTCTGAGTGAAGGCAATGTTCAATTAAGTACAGCGATCATCTCTGACGTAACAGCAGCCGATCAAAGATCTAAAAACCTGGTAACAAGCTTTACTTTATGTACGACATCAGTTTATTCACACACACATTTTTATGTAGGCACTTGTAGGCGTCGCCTTTGCAGTTGCTTTCACACTCGGTCCTCCTATTGGCGCATGGTTCGCTTCGATCGACCTGTCTGTCCTGTGCCCTCCTCTTGCCCGATTCGGCATTTACCCTTACTCCATGGCTGCATTGATCGGTCTAGCTCTATTGGTAGTTGAAACCGTGTATCTTTATGCTAAATTACCCGAAACGGTGCATAATCAACAAAGAACTCAGCCAGAGACAGAAGTAAATACAGTACAGACTGCATTACTTGATATCCAAAGACGACTCTCGACCTTGATCACCCTCAAGCGTCTCATGGGCATCTTTTCGTTTGTTTTTTCCGGCATGGAATTTACTTTGGTCTTTTTGACATTTGACGTCCTCGACTTTAGCCATATGCAACAGGGTAAATTGTTAAGCTACATGGGTATTGTGTCTGCACTCATTCAAGGAGGTTACGTCAGACGAAGTGTTCAGAGAGTGGGTGAAAAGAATATCGTCATTCAAGGCATGATCATGGGTGTCATCGGCTTTTACTGTTTGGCAGTGACTGCAAATGCACCACATCCCTTCTTATGGTTGTATATTGGCGCTACCTGTCTTGCCTTTACCTCTGGAACCGTCGTGAGTGGCCTGACGGCCTTAGCGAGTCTTCAGTGTCACGAGACAAGGGACGATTATCTGTCAAAAGGTAGAGCTCTTGGTGGATTCCGAAGCTATGGACAGTTGGGAAGAGCATTGGGTCCGATCTCAGTGTGCGCCTTTTATTGGATGTTTGGTCCTGAAAAATGCTATGCCGCAGGATCGCTCATGATGATGGCTACCACCTGGTTAACCCTACTTGGTATACCTAATAGAAGAATATCCAATATTCATAAAAAATCACAATAATGTTCATTAGAAAATAAAAAACTTTTGCTTTTATTCAAAGTTCTGTTTAATGTTTAGCCTTATTGAAACTAGTGACGAAGTGAATAAAGACCATGTACAATAGATAAAAGAAATAACTTACATAGTTGCTGGGAACAATACCCGTAGTACCATCTTGTTTGCGTGCTTGCCACCAGTTTCCACGCTTATCCAAGATTTCGAGTAATTCGCCCTTTTCAAAGGAGAGCTCTGAAGGATCATCCGCGCTACCCTGATCTGAATTATTTTTTAATTTTTTTTTTTTTAGTGTTTCATTCATGCGAACTTACATCCATGTAAAGCAGTAGCAGGCTCGAATCGGTTACGAGGTGAAGCAGCGACACCGATGTCTTCTTCTTCATCGTCAGCTCTATTAGTATCGTTGTTGTTGTAATGGCGAGGTAATTCTTTCTCGCTCATAGCGCCGCCCGTATCACGCGTCTGACGGTTTGGACGAACTGTATTGACAAACCGATGAGAGAGGTCACCTCCGTAGCTCATGGATCGAGTACCGAACGAGCGGAACCATGAATCCTCTGGAGAGGTCAATAAGAAGGCCAAAAGGAACTATATAAATCATGTTATGACAAGTAATGCAATCATAAGCTCCCTCTACTCACCTGCATGATGATCAAAATAATTGCACCAGCAGCCGCAGCCCTATTACCGCTGCTCACGTTCACGTCAAAAAGAGTTGCTTGACAGACGTAGGTCAAGTACACGATACTGATCGCCAAGAAGAGATAGACCTAGACAACATCTTAGTGTCTACATGCGCTAAAACAATGAGATGTACCATGTTATGATAAGAAGGAAGCAATCCTAATCCGAGTACAACCATGATTGCAACCACAAAGACCAATTCATAAATGATGATCCACCAGATCACACCATGAAATTGAGCCACACACCCACCAATGAATAAAATTAACCAAGCAGCCTATATACATATTAAAACACCATGTGTATCTCATGGTTGATACAACTTACAGCAGAAAGAGCGCCAGTGGTGGCAACAAAGGGATTAGTCAAAGATAAATTATAATCTTCCATTATTAACGAAAAGTATACAAAGAAAAAACAAAAGAAAAAGAAAACAGCTATGGATGATAGATAAACGTAGTCTACAACTGGGGGTTCACTCATATAAAAAAATCATATCAAATCAAGTTCTTTTTGTCTCAAATATCTGTCTTTATTAACAAGAGTTTTTGTTACGCTCCCCCCATGCTTTTGTACAAAAGTGGTGTATTGCGTAGAAACAAATAAGAAAAAAGTTTAGCGGTACTACAACATAATCCATGTCAGTTCTCACAATGATTCTCTATTTATATTTTTTTTTACCTTGTGGAAACCAATGTCGTTGGCGTATTCACGGAAACATTGACGACAGATGTTCAAGTTGTACTTGCGAATCAAACCAGCACGGTGAGCACAGACGCGGCTATCACACACGGTAGTTAGAAAAGTTGTTCATGTCACAAGCCACATTGCAATGTCATTTTGTGTCTTTTTTGTTGTAGAGGTCGCTGTGTCTTTTTTCATAGTTTATAATACGTACCATTGACGAGAGCCCTTACCAAAGGTCTTGGGGTGAGAGTTCCAAACGTTACTGTGAGCCATGGTAATGTATTACGAACAAAAAGGAGGAAGAAGAGAAAGATTCAAAAAAAGTATTTAGGTACACTTAATGTTACTGATCTCCTCTCAAAAAATTTTTCATCCCAGGAAATAATATAAGCCACAGACTCATTTCAAGCACCATCCGGAACAATGCACTTGGTTATACAGTATTTCCAAAAATTATTGACACTGATGCCAAGAGTAAAATTCGCGTTTGTTAAATTCTATTGTCACGTAAACCATTGGCTGATTTCGCTTGTTGACAAATTGAATGTCGTATATGTAGGAGCCCTGTCGTACAAAATATGAGTATATTAAGCACGAAAGCACCGTTAGCTCTTTTTTTTTCTTTTTTCTTTTTTCTTTTTTTTCTTTTTTTTTTTTTTTTTTACTTCCTTTCTCATTAAAAACCGAGTATTACAATATGAGCTTTCAAATTTTCTACGAAGACGGGCACAGTAATGCAGTTGATGAATACGGTAGACCTGAGCCTATGGACTATATCATTGACGAAGAACGATATGCTTTAGAAACAGTTAGTTCACACACTCAGTATTTGTATAATCAGCCTCAGGAGAATTATTTCGATGTAGGCTCTGTGGCAGATGAAAATGCAAAAGATGACCCAGATGTTTGCATGAAGGAGGCGTCGAGTAAGCGAGCGTACACACTATACGGATCAAGACAAAGTTAGATTCTTTAAACTGATGTTTGAGAAAGCTATGAGTGCTTCAGCTGCTGCAAAACAATTAGGTATTCATGTTCGTACAGCTCAAAGATGGGCTCAAATGTACAAAACGGATCCTGATAGTGTTTTTATAAAGCGTAAGAAAACCGGTCGCTCGCGTATACTTCAAGAAGAACACAAGCAAGTGGTCTTGGAGTATATAGATGAGAATCCTTCAGCCGTCTTGGAGCAAGTGATGGAGCGACTACTTCAAAATTTTCAGGATCTCAA
>NW_019671922.1:637751-655477 GCF_002708625.1 Rhizopus microsporus ATCC 52813 | reverse complement strand
AGGCAAACAAGATACACGGCAAGGTTCACAGTGGAGTATGAAGCTACCTCCTACATCACCAATCTAACTCGTCGAAATCATCAAGAGATTTCTGGTCGATGCGTCGCTGTGGGCCCAGGAAGAAGAGATATGTTGTATTTTGTACATGAAAAGTCTACACCAGAGCAGCCAGTGAAATTTCGGTACACTAAACAACAGCAAGACAAGACGTGGAAAACCAAAAAGTACCGTCGAATCTTGCAAGATCTCAAAGCCCAGGATCCTGATGTCGTTCAAGCTGAGCAAGCCCTTTCTCAACAACCAAGCAGCGCCGTATCCGTAGAAGACTTTGGCCGCTTCCTTCAAGTCAGATCTGAACAGTCTGCCGTTCTCAGTCGATTCTATGGACATACCATCACAAACCATGATAATGGATACCCCCTCTTTCGCAAGATCCGTCTTTCAGCGTATTTCAACAGACAACGTGCCGATCAAAAGCTTATTCAAGACTTACGCGCCAAGTTTGGAGAAGACGCTGTGTTTGTGATGGGAAACTGGCCCGCTCCCCATGCTAGGTATCATGAGCCCATCCGTGACCTTGGTTTCCGAAGATTCCTCAAGAAACATGGATTACAAGTCTATCTTATAGACGAGTACAAGATCAGTAGGTGCTGTCCAACATGCCACAACGAGAGCCTCCACACGTTCCGTCGTGTTCCAAATCCACGACCGTATCAACGTGAGCGATATCCTACTGTTGTCTGCCATGGCCTTTTAAGGTAATAATACATGAACCACTTGTATGACTTTATACTGATTAAACATTGCTTGTAGATGCACCAATCTATACTGTAGACCCGCCATGGCAGCTCCAGATAGATATCGCTTTTGGAACAGGGATGTTGCTGCTTGTCTCAACTACATGCACATCCTTCGTGAGCTTCGACGTAATGGCATGGTTCCTCATAGGTTTCACCGGGCTGCTGCTGTTCCTACAAGACGTCGAAGAAGAGTGGGCGATCAGGAGTAACCAAGAACTAGAATACGCTAAGACGATGATTCTCCGTCCTAGTTATCGCTAGGACACATCTAGATGCCTTCGGGGTAAGTTGTATGTAATAATTTTCTTACATGACTAACTGTATAATTCTTTATATTCTCTCTTTGGTACTTATTACTCTCACTTGCATGTCGTCTCCTTCGCACGTATTTTATTTTTAACCTTTGCGTAAATACTTTTTTTAATATGCGCCAATTATTTTTTTCATACACGTCATAATTTTATCCTCTTTCTGAAATTTATTTTTAATAAAACAGTATCAAGAGGAAAAGAGCAAGAATAAGCCTTTATCCATTGTTTTCGTGAGATTGATCTATAAATAAAAAAAAAAGTAAAAGGCTACTTTCTAAACATAAACTATTGATCAAAAGAGAGAGAAAGGTTGTATGTATGACAGAGAAATAGTTATGGTTGCATAAGAGTACATCAACTTCCTTAGAAAGGATAGCTACATAGATCAGAATTACAATGTAATAATACTAAGCTATTTCATAAGAGACAAGGTGAAAGAAGAAGGGAATGATAAAAAGCTAAAAGACTTGATGTGGGACAATTTGTCAGAAAGTTGGCCTATTTCATTACTGGCCGAGAGTATATCAATTTCCTGATTTTACATCGTATCTTTGCTAGTATTACCTTGTTGATGACAAGTCCATCTATGAACGGTATATATAATGAGAATGAAAAAGAGTAACCGTGTTGATCTTATCTTGAGCTTGAGCGCATTGGAGATACCCCTAAGTGTAGGGTGGGAGTTATGAAAAAGAAAATTTCACAATATTAACTAATCCTTCTGTGTTTATGTAGAAGATCAAAGACATTATCTCCTTTATTTCACTCGATATTAAATGTATTACTAAAGTGGTAAATAATACAATGGCCACCTGCTCTTATTCTGATTTTACCATCGATTGTGTCGCGTATAAGCCAATGCATTATTAAACCATACGTTGAAAAACAAAAAATCAATAGTTTCCAAGAATTTCATGCATTTACAGTGTTCGTACTTTAAATTCAGACAATTAACACTAATAATTGCTCTTTTTAGACATAAAGAAAACAAAGGCTATATGTATTCCAATAAGAAGATCGCCTTGCACAATGCTACCAAAACAATCATCGGAAAGCTTGACCACAGCATGCAGCTTCATCCAAAACTGGCTCATAAAACAACAAAGAAGAAAAGAAGTAACAGAAGAAAGAAAAGCAAGATTGCTCCGAATGAAGGTCAGATATGTTGTTGCCTACGGAGACACTTCAATTTCTGCAAGCATGAAATCCAGAGCTCCAGTACCAGTGAAGGTAATTTTTACAGCATGAACAACTGTCATCAAAACATCAATGAGCCTAACTTATCTAACTATAAGGGGGTACAAATGGCGCTTTCCAAAAAATGTATAGTTAAGGTAGACGAATATAGAACAAGCAAAGTGTGCAGCAGCTGTGGTAATGAGCTACAAAATTGTTATGAGCCAGCGGGCTCCATGGTTTGCTATCACAGGTACAGGATTAACCATAGATACCTATTTTGTGGGATATATAGAATCTAAATCCTAAAAATCATAGAAAAAGAAGAAGAAGGCTGAAAAATGAAAAGAGAAGTAGACAAGTCTGTTTGGGGACAGACAAGAAAATTATGTGCAAGAGTAGCGAATGTGTCGAAAGAAGAGTACCAGGTATTTTCAAAGGAATTTAGAATGTAGAAATGTTAACAATGAAATAGCCTAGCAGCAGAGCATTTACCCATTGAAAGTGTGCAGTCACTGTTCAGTCGGTAATCGTATGCGAGTAAGTCCAATATCTGTTTTTTATATGTACCAGTAGCTTAATACGGTTTCGATAGATCTGGAATCGAGATGTGAATGCAGCAAGGAATATTCGGTCAATTTTGACAAACTATATTTCATCTAGCTACGATATTCAATCAAGACCAAAGTCGCTTCAAAGAGGCACAAGAAATGTTCAGGGCTTTTAGGACAAGCCACTCAGCCTTTTTTATTGGGCCTACTAATTTGGTAAGCGGAAAACCAAAAAAAAAAGTGACGTAACTAATGTCATTTTTAGGGCGTGCGCCTACAATTAGTCTAAGAGGACTTTTGATTGGGTTTAATGTTCAGTACCAGGGATCTTTTTTTTTTTTAAACATTGAAAATAATGTTCTCGCCTGCTATAAAGAAGAGTGTAAGGTCCCCCACATGTTTGAGTAATTAGCCGTTCACTAACGCTTCATTCTAGCTTACTGTTGCTGCTGCTGGTGCTGTTTGGGCATCTACTGCGACCACTGCCTTTGCTGAAGAAAAGAGAACAAAGGTATTTATAAATGTTGTAGAAGCAAAATGGAACTAATGACCTGCGTCAATGTAGCTCAGTATTTATGACGAGCCTGAACCACAAGTTGTCATTGTTGAATCACCTACCAAGCTGGAGGAGCACGTTTACATTGCCCAAAAGTGTGCTAATGATACCTTGGAGAAAGGAAAGGTTAGAAAAGATTCGATAGATCCCCTTTTCTCGATTAAACTGACCTTGACTTATAGAGCCATATTGAAGGATGGACTCAAAAATACCAGCAATTGGAAAATGATATTACCAGTAAAGTGAATATTATCAAAATGGAGTATTGATAAACTGATAACTATTATTATAGCAAGCATCAGCAACACAATTGACAAAAATGAAGAAATCTATCCTAATATCTTGTATGTTGGTGTTGCTGCATTAGCCGGTACTATCATTGCACGTAACAGTAAGTGAAGAAGATATGACATCGGGATATAGGCTTATATGTTTTCTAGGAAATGTCGTTCTTCGCTTTTTGACTTCAACCACATTGGCGGTTGGAACATCATACTACTTACTTCCTAAAACAACCACCAACGTCTATCATCAGCTTGAAAGATTGGAGAGAAAATATCCTCAACTTCAAGCAGCTCACCAGACTGTTAAGGGCACAGTTGATGATGTTTATAAACAGATTGACAATACTGTCGTACAATTACGTGGTGCTGTTGATGAAAATGCCGCCAAGTTACGTGAACAGATTCAACAAAATACTCAATTTGTAAAGAGCCAAGTCAACAACACTGTCGGTGCTACAAGCTCAGAAGCAAAAGATAAGTTTGAAGAAGCAAAGAAGAAGGTCGAAAGCATGTACTCAACAAGATCCAATGTAAGAAGCAATTAAGCATATCTATCAGTCTGACTAACCTTCTTTTTGTATGATTAGCCTGGTGTTGAAGAAACACTGAAAAAGAACAACTAATATTATAGAGCCTTGTTGGCGAGAGCATCCTTCATTTCTTTGAATTCGTTTATTGATTTCATATATATTAAAAGCAACGCAGCCAAACAGTGTGCCAGAATGTTTTTGTTCTAAATGAAATTTACTGAATTAGTCGAGCATGTAATCGACCATAGGTGTGTTATGGTATTGTTAGCATCGGGTGACCTTTGTACTGCCACAGGAGATAACTGGGTAGACTATTATCCAAAGAGAGTTTAGTAAAGAAAGGGAATTAAGATAAAAGATGACACACTTTTTTCTTGTGTTGATTCTTTATGCAGTGATAAAGTCCCAAAGTAAGTGTCGTCGTGATGTTGACGGTGTCATCTCCTGAGCCTTCTCTTCCTTCAACAGTTGGTCTCATGATTCTTGTATTTTCTTCAACAACCTAAAGATGCCTGTTACTACACTGTAAGCCAAGCAGCTCTCTTTGTTTACTTTCAAGTTGCTTGTTATCTTGTCTACGAAATCAGACTTGGAAGCAACTCTAGCTGTCTCCATTACTCTATAAATAGATTGTGATATACATGGTAAATAAGCCATAGCAGAAGAGGTTCTCTAAAGCAAAGCAGTCAATGTATGTTATAACAAGTATTAGCCAACCTTGACATAAGCATTGGAAAAGATGAGCGGATATGACTGACAAGTCTTTCGTATAATAGCGCCCCACAATGCTTTCTCAACGTATTCTAGCATGACGGGGTTATCTTTACTTAACCATAGCTTTTGAAACTCTCTAGGATGTAAAAAGAAAAGGATAATGGGTTAAGGACAATAGTATATTATGTTTTTCTTAAAGAAAAAAAAAAGGATATTTGTTGATGTCCAATTGAAATGAATATGGATTTCATCAAGTATACCATGAGGAACAGTTGATTCCAACAGATAGGATACAGGTGTATTAATGAAGGCACTTGGCATTCTAAACATACAATATCCTTTTTTCTGAGGTAAATCACACATCAAGTTAAGTCCACATTTGCCCATCACCTATAAACAGCTCAATATGTTGCTGTCACTATATCAGTTTACTTACATTAACCAGTGCAGTAGACATCCATGCAGTATATTCAAGAGCATCTAACCCATTTAGTTGGCAAACACAGTATAGATCAAGTTAAGGATGTGTTCATATAGGGATAGGCTTATAAATGTATATAATAAAAAGGATATCTGCACTATCAATTGACTTTGCTGATTCAAGACAATATCTAACTTGTCCAGGTCCACTGTTTTGTATTCGAGTTCGTAAGGTAGATCATAAGATATATGCTGGTAGCAAGTTAACTCGCATGAAAAATTCAATTGGTTGAATAATCCTTTGCTTTTGCTAGCTGGCACCTTATAATTTATTTCCCTTTGACGTGATATACTCTTTCTCAAGACATGCTGTTCAGGAGAAAGGACCGATATAGTCCTATCTCTAGCTCTATCTTCTATTGACTGAGTATTCTGATTAAAGTCTAAGAGATCATCACTTAATAAATAGGACATGGTGTTGCAATCATAGTCTTCGTTTGAGGTATCAATATGTGGTACACTATTGCTGCTTGCATTCAAATCATAGCTGCTAGGATTGAATTGAGGCATTTGTACTGAATCAGTAGTTTGTATTTGACTATAATTATTGGTCGTTTCTTCTTGGCTCCAAAGCATCCCTTTAGAAAGAAACGAATATAAAGAAATGGATGACAACTAATGCTTAAAGAATAGCGTGTTCGTTGTTTGAATAATAAAAGTGGGGAAATATGTGTAACAATTGCTCTTTACTTTTGAAGTACGCGACGTTTTGACAAGCTCTGATCTTAAGTGACAACAGTTCTTTTTTCTGTATTCCTTTGAGAATCCACGAAAGAAGAAAAGATATATTTTCTTCTAGTTGGTGATGTCTAGTTTATATATATCATCTGTCTTTAGACGATGTCAGACATTTGTAGCCCTCTCATCTCTCTTATATATCCAGTTCGTATCCTCATTTGCTAGTTCCTCTTTCAACTTTATAAAAAATGTTGTCAATTTACTCTTGCTATTTGCCATTTATAAACAAAAATATCACAGAGGGGGTTATTGGATCAACATGCTCTGTCTTTTTCACCTCCAGATCACGATGATCATTTTATGGCACGTTGATTTGATGTTACAAACGCGTAACGTTCGATTTTGTAGCAAAATGGAAATTGTTGCTTGAAGATCATCTTCATCATGTAATGGCCGTAAATTCGATTTTAGTTCTGTCATCAGGTCAATACTCAGACAACTTGTTCCCCCATATCTCAATCAAGACGGTTTCAGGGCAAACCATCGACAAAGTTGAGTCGATGTATGACTTCCAAAAGCCTCGTATGCAAATGGCGGTGGTCACTGATATGATTAGTATTATTCAGGATCTCAATCAGTCGAGATAAAGCGAGCATTAAGCTTTTGAAGCTGGATCTCTTGCCAAATGAAAGTGGATTCGTCCAAGACAATCATTGGATTAGTCAAAAAACTGCTACGGACGTCTATTGCAGGAGATGTTTATGAAAACGAGCTAGTACCCGATACGCTGATCCATTTTTAAGTGGACTATTTGATAATCCTGATGAAGGCGTGTTTCTTCGTTGGACAAACGAGATGACATTAGAAGGCCGCAAAAATGAAGATTTGTGGTCATATCCGTTGTGTTTACATCCCTCATATACTCTTTCAACTTTATAAAAAGATGTTGCTAATTAGCTCTTATAACGTACTTTATTGATAACGGAGATATCGTAAATGAAATAGTTGATTAACTATACAAGTATACGACTACTACTACTACTAACAACTGAAACTTCTCAGGAAGTAAGCATGAACTTCCTCTTATCAAGAATGGTTAATAATGCACGATATTTACATGTCGAATAAAATTCTCAAATATGACAAATCTGTATTTACAAACACTTACAAGACTTGTCTTTATAAGATGATATTCTCTGTTTTCTGATGAGATATATACGTGCATATGGGTTACTGTTCCCATCGTTATTTGATGTTGTTGATTTGCTGAGAAGGGATTAAATATCTCTTAAATGATTATCCGGAATAGCGGGTTGCAGTAAGACCCGGTTTTATCCTTGCTTTATCCTGCTTTCTCCATTTAGTCTTGTTGAAAACAACAAAGCTAAAGTTACTATGTGCTGATATCATGTAATTCAAATCCAAAGTCTGTCGGCTGTAGTAACTAGAGTCAAAAAGAAAAAAGTAGATGTTGTCTTTTTCGTTTTCACGTGATACTAGCAGACACTTCCTCTTTATTACAGTTTACATAAGGGCCAAGTATAATGATCCAGCGGCGGTTCCTGCCAAGACAGCATAACCAGTGGTGTAGACGCTCTTAATATCAAGGCATTTTCCAACATCCCAAAGCTAAAAAACACGTAGCTGTTAGTAAACACGATATTTGTCAAAACATAAATCATTACCAAGTGTCTGACACCGTTAAGACTGTGGAAGACAAAGGGAGCAGCTAAAGTGGTCTTGGCAACAACCTTTGCAGCGAAGGGAGCAGCAGCAGCAGCAGAAACAATGCTAGCGGTATCGACAGTGTAACCAAGTGCAGGTGCAGCCAAGTAGGCAAGGGCACTCAAGTAAAAAACTAATGTTCATATTTCCAGTTAGTAAGCAAGTTATCAACTTTAATGATTGATATTACCTCCTCCAACAGCAACACCAGTAACTCTGTGTGCAGCGGATAAGTACCAAGTAATTTGAGGTTGATAGATAGTCAAGTGAGGAGAAACGGGACGAAGCTTACGTTGTTGACGTAAAAGTTCAGATTCGGCAGCAGCACATTGTTCTTGAGCCTTGCGAGTGGCATTAAAGTGTCTATTGAATAGCTGTTTATCGTCTCTTCTAGCTGGTCTCTTATTTTTTTTTTTTTACCTAACGCCGAATGCAGGAACAGAAGTGATGTTTCTGAAAACGACAGGGTCTACAAATAAATGAGTCAATGCCTTTGTGTGCTGATATGTTTAGAATAGTACTTTGGGCAACTGTCTTCAATACGGAGCGAGTGGCCAACATTATTGTAAAAACAGACAAGAGTGGGGTGTGAAATGCGGGGAAATGAAGCAAAAAACAAGCTAGGGGCTTTTATATTCTACATCCAAAAGGAGCAGAGCGGACATCTCTTCAGCGACAAAATGATGACGTAAAGGATTTTCACCAATCACAATTGCGTATTTCTGCTAACTTACTGTTAAAGCATAAAGCATTCTTTTTTGTACTTGCTTGTGCTAGAAAAAGACATGAATAGTAATTTAGATACCATGGAACAAATGTAACCTGGTATAATTCAATGAATAGTAGTAAAATCTTTTCATATTGAATGATCCTTTCATTTGTGCTTTAGTTCTCTCATTTCCTCCTATACACCAGCCTATTGTATTCATGAATGTACAACTTAACCCAGATCCAACAGAAAAAGCCCCTTTGCTAAACATAATTAATTGAAGTATTGAAATCTGTAATATGATTGGACACACATATTATGCTATGTTATTCCATTGTTGTGCAATTGAGACAAAGAGGGGGTATTCTTTGAACGAGGCAAACACGTTTAAAACAAGGGATAAAAATATACATAATCACTTTATATTTAAAAATCGGTTCTATAATATGGCATATTGTGTAGTTTGAGCTAAAGAAAGCTTTCAAGTGTGAATGCTAAAGTGAACCACTCTTACGTACTCTTTTCTCTTTAAGGGGAGATGACCTATTAATTCTGGTGATAGAAATTATATTGAACTAAAAAGGAGCCTATTTTTTCTTTTAAACGATAGACTATACGTACTTGTGCTTTTCGTATACGTTATACAATAAAAATGGTTTGCACTACATGATCTACTTGCCTTTGTTGCTAATAGTAATCAAATAAACTTTGGCGCATTGCTTGTTATGCAATATATCAAGTCATTTCCTAGAGTTCATGTGCGCTCCCTTTAGTCACTCTTGATATTCTTTAAAAGACAAACTAGCATCGCAAGTAATTTTAATATTACTAAAACAAAAACGGGGGTTTCCTCTTTTGAAGGTTCACAGGTAAGAGGATCATCACACGCTTACTCCAAAAATAATTTTCTCATTTATTTACTATCTCTCTCTTTTTTACTTTTTTTTTTTATTCCATAATGGGTCAGTCTCCTTCAACAGCAGCTTCAAAGCATGACAATGCATCAACTCGGACATTGCATTCAACTTCAATTAAGTCCAACAAGCCAATGTCCTTTTTTAAGAAAATCTCACAGCGCATTCAACCTTCTCGAAAGTTTTCTAGACAAAATAGAGCAAACACTGCAGCGACCTCAACAACTCAGACAGCAGCCACTGAAAGAAATAGACCTTCAGAGAGAAGAATAAGAGGAATGAACAGACAAGGATCGAGCATCCTAATGAACTCTGGCTCCTCCACTACTTCTTCAGTCCGTCGTGCAACGCAAGAGGCTACGCTTGCAGCTGCAGCAGTTACAGGTCCACCTGCCTTACCAAACCTTATCCAGTATATACACCAGATACAGGATCATAACAGTAGTAGTAGAAATAGTGTGATGTCTTCGGATTCTACTGGCCTCTTTTGGGAGCTATCTAACGGCCGAGTTCATGCAGGCGATACGAATTCAGCCAATCTTGGTGTGACTGAAAATGAACAGCAGACAGGCGGTACTTCGTTTTTGCGACATTTACGCTCAGCACACGATCCTGAAAACAGTAATGGTAACACTAGTCATACGACAGTAGCATCATCGGGCGTCTCGACAACTAGCTCAAGAAGAATGCGTATATTAGTTATTGAATACATGCAAAATTCTACTCAAAACCTTACACCTGATAATGTCTCTATAAGCAATACTTCTATTCAACAACAACCACCACCAAGACAGCCATCAACGCCTACCTTTGGTCGCAGGTTATTAGGCTTACGACGTCCTAGATCGGCCATATCCACTTCATCTTCTACTGAGACAGTTCATTCAATGCCATTAAGTATGCATACAACAGCGACGGGAGGTCATGGTGTACAGCAGGATGGCCAATGGGTAGTCTACGTATTGAATGGACAAAATGCCTTACAGATGTTATCGTCCACCTTGGTTGATGATAACCCATCATATGAAGATTTGTTATGGTTGACCAACATCATTGGCCCTGCTGTACCAAACACAACAACTCAAGCAGCTATTGATGAGGCAGTACCTGTCGTTGCTTGGTCTGATGATACAAAGAAAGAAGTAAAGGATGAACAATGTTTGGTCTGCCTTGATGAGTTCGACTTGAAGCAGCCTGTAAGAATACTAAAGTGTCATCATGTGTTTCATAAAGAATGCGTAGATAGATGGTTATGTGAAGCTCACAACTCATGTCCAGTATGTAGAGGTGTTCCTGTATAAAGAAGGCTATTATTTAGCCTATTTTATAGTTTATATCTTACATGTGTATATATATAATATTTATTATGATTAAATAAAGATAAACATCCTTTAAATTTACAGTGATAGAAGTAAAACTTCAAGTTGCGAGTGATATCAAGCTTATAATTGCTTATAAAGTTTCCATTGGTCAATATTGTATCTCAAACTCACTTTAGGAGAGAGACTACAAGTGAATCTTGTTTATTTCAAACAAACATCAAAAGAAAAGATATTAAATGATGACATTCGTTATTTTATAATTAAAATGGATATATTATCATGCAAGAATTGCTTTAGAGTGCAGTCCCTTAAACAAGTTTCCCGCAAATCAAAAATGATGATTGTATGTACCACTGAAATTGATGTATGAAAAAGGAAAAAAAAAGAGAGACATAGAATACATTTATATATACATTTGTATATAAAATTCGAGATCAAAAAAATCTATGTTCAAAGTTGGATGATTTCAGGGCCATTTCTAAAACAAGGTTCACTCCGTCCCTAAATTTCCAATAGACCCGAGTCTGCTTGGAAGTTTTTGATGTTTTAGTAATTTTCGAGGTCAGCCATTTAATGTAAATATAAAATCTGGAAACAGTTTTCTTTTTTTCCCCTTCTCTCTTCTTTTTTTGTTTTCATATTCACCCTTTCCAGTCTCTCTCTCTCTATCACTCACTCATTCTCTCACTCTCCCATCATTTGTCCAGTTTCATAACATCTATTTTGGATTAATATCATCATGAGTGGAGGAAATATCAAGGTCGTCGTAAGATGTCGACCGATGAATTCAAGAGGTACACACATATACACACACATGTGAAATAAATAAAATATATAAACATCTTTAAACAGAAATTGCGAGAGGAGCAGTGGGATTGATTCGTATGGAAGGCAACCAAACTATTATTTCAAGACCACCTGATCAAAGAACCGGAAAAGACTCTGAAGACGTAAAGGCCTTTACATTTGATAAATCTTATTGGTCTGCAGATAAGAATGACCCACGTTATGCAGACCAACAAACTGTATATAATGATTTGGGTGTTGACTTGTTGAACCATGCGTTTGATGGATACAACTGTTGTATATTTGCATGTAATGTCATATATACATATACATATATGCATGTATTGACATGGTTTCGTTAGATGGTCAAACCGGTGCTGGTAAATCATATTCCATGATGGGTTACGGTGAAGATAAAGGTATCATACCACGAACATGCTCAGCACTATTTGAAAGAATACACCAAAATCAAGATCCTAATTTGACACATCGGGTGGAAGTGTCGTACATTGAAATTTACAACGAAAAAGTACGCGATCTACTCAATCCGAAAAACAAGGGAAATCTCAAAGTACGTGAACATCCTTCCTTGGGTCCTTATGTAGAAGATCTTTCAAAATCCGTCGTCACTTCATTTGATGATATCGAAAACTTGATGGACGAAGGCAATAAGGTATATTAAGTCGGAACTGTCAATTTTTAATAATCACACTTTTTTTAAGGCACGTACTGTGGCAGCCACCAACATGAACGAAACCTCTTCTCGATCTCATGCTGTATTCACCTTAATCCTCACACAGAAACGGTTGGACGATCTTACAAAATTAGAAACCGAAAAAGTCGCACGTATCAGTCTAGTTGATTTAGCTGGTAGTGAAAGAGCAAACAGTACAGGAGCTACAGGAGCGCGATTAAAAGAAGGTGCCAACATCAATCGATCGTTAACCACTCTTGGTAAAGTCATTGCTGGACTTGCAGAACAAGCAACGCAAGACGGAAAGAAGGGGAAAAAAAAGGAAGTGTTTATTCCGTACAGAGACTCGGTAATGTTTACTTTATCAAACACAAAACTGAGAAACAAACTCATGTTCTATTACTATAGGTACTTACTTGGCTTCTTAAAGACTGTCTCGGAGGAAACTCTAAAACAACAATGATTGCAGCGATCTCGCAATGTGATTATGATGAAACACTAAGTACACTTCGATACGCAGATCAAGCAAAGAAGATCAAGAACAAGGCTATTGTGAATGAAGATCCAAATGCTAAGCTAATTCGAGAACTAAAGGAGGAGCTTGAGGTGCTGAGAGATAGGTTGAGGACATACGCACCAGAGGAAGTAGAACAACTTGCGGCTAATAGTGCATACAAGTCTGGCAATAATAGTACTACTGCAGCTAGTCGGTCATCAGCAGCAGCTATACCCAAAAAGAGTATATCAGAAATCGAAATAAAAGATAGTAAAGGAAATGTAAAGAAAATGTCCAAGGAAGAGATTGTTGAACAATTACAAAGTTCAGAAAAACTGCTGGCTCATCTCAATGAAACTTGGGAAGAACGACTGAAAAAGACAGAGCAGATACACTTGGAAAGAGAAAAGGCATTAAAAGAACTAGGTATTACTATAGAAAAAAATGAAACAGGCGTTTATGCACCAAAGACGATACCCTTCATTGTCAACCTAAACGAAGATCCTCTCATGTCTGAATGCTTGATGTATCAGATTAAACCTGGTACAACAAAACTGGGCAGAATGGATAGTGATGTGTACGCAGATATTCGTCTAAGTGGGCCCAACATTCAAGACGATCATTGTACATTTGAAAATAATAATGGTGTAGTCACGTTAAGCCCTGGAGTAGACTCTCTTGTCATGGTCAATGGTCAAAGAATAACCAAGCCACGACAGCTCAAGAATGGGTATCGTATTATTCTTGGATTTTATCACATATTCCGCTTCAACAACCCAGAAGAGGTCAGAAAGGAAAGGGAGAACAGTATCAGTGTCAATAATAACCTTAGTCTCAGTGGCAGTCTACCACCTGATTCTCCTATTACAGACACAAACCCCAACATGACTGGATCAGAAGTGATTGACTGGAACTATGCCAGAAGAGAAGCAGTACTAAATTATTATTCTGCAGAACAAAACCTCAGTGACTTGAATGACGAAGAACTAGAAAAGTTGTATGACGGAATAGCAAAGATTAGAAATTCGAGAAGAACAAGATGTGAAAGTAGAACGGATAATAATGATGACAATGAATCAACTACAACAAGGGATTCATCTTATAGGAATTCGTCACTGGTTAATATGGAAGATGGTCTGGAAAGTGTATACACAGATATCACATCAACAAGCGAATACATGCTAGAAGAAAAACTAAAGCAGGACAAAGAAAGAATGCAGAGAGAATTGGATAACCAAAAGAGGGTCTATGAAGCCAAAATACAAAGAATGTCTAGACAACTGTCAGCGCAGGTGCAACAGCCTATTCAGCAATACACTGAGAGAGAAATGCAGCTCATTACAAAAGTACTTCACAGGTGGAAAAAGCTACGAACTGTTGACATGGCAGAGGTTATATTAACAAACGCCGTTATGTTAAAAGAAGCAAATATCATTGCAAGAGAGCTTAAGAAGCAAATCATATACCAGTTTACCATTATACAACAAAATGAGCCACTAACATCCAGCTTGGAATATAACCTTAGTCAATTTGAAACAGATGAAGATTCAGCGTTAATAACAACACCAAAGCCATGTATTGGAATAAGAGTCATTGACAAAAAGAATCAAGCGATCTATATTTGGTCGATTGAAAAACTAAAGCAGAGATTGCATAAAATGCGAAACCTGTACAACTTTATGGATCGACCTCAGTATAGAAAACACTTTAATTGGGAAGACCCTTTCTTTGAAAATCCTTGTCCAAAATATACCATGATCGGCTTATCCTTTGTACCCATGGTTAATCTCATACATCAACAGCCTTATGAAGGTTCATTTGACATTACCTGTCAGTTCAATGGTCAGCATAGAGGAAAGCTAAAAATACAGATATCCCCTCTAGCAAGGTCGGTTGCCGTACCCACAAACACCGAAAAATCCATTTTAAGGCATCCATTGCTATCATCTTCCCCTCAACCGTTGTTCCCTGAAAATGACGATTCAGATGACGAAGATTCGGATACTGAAGGTAATATGCTACAAAACGATCATACAACACTATCTGTTGGCCAAAACTTGCTATTTGAAATCAAGATTATTGAATTCAGCGGCATTAGTGAATCTGAATTCACCGATATCCATATCCAGTTTAGACTCTCATCATTTGGTGGCATCCCACCTTATTCTCCTGCTGAAAAAATATTCGTAACGGAACCTGCCAGTTTCTTTGAAAACAACCCTGTTCAAGTAGATTTTGCTCAAACTATTTCCTTGGTTGTCACACCAAATGTGCTTCATGTCCTCATGTATGGATTCATCACATTTGAGGTCTATGGTCAAGCTCAGACCCGAGTCCTTTCACAACAGGAAAGATGGGATGACCAACGAGAAAAGCCTCCTCGGTTACCTGGAAACTCGGCCGAGTCAGTACATTCATCATCTGGCAGCAGTATGGCCGATTCGGCAACAGTGGGCTCACTTGAGCGCATCTCTGAAGAAGAGTTACTGACAGCAGAAAGACACGATGTCGTAGCATGGATTGAGATACAGGAACTCACTCCTTCAGGCGAGTATAGCCCAATGCAAATCACATGCAAGAACGCGCTGGACAAGGGCTACTTTACCTTACGACAAGGCTTACAGCGACGTATCTGCTTTACACTCATGCATACCTCAGGTCATCAATTTGAATGGACACGTATAAAGAGTGCATCTATTGGCCATGTTCGTCTGCTGGACGGTAAAGGTCGTATACTTGAAACACCTGCACAGGAAAATATACCCATCAAACTCCTAAGTCGTCAACAAGTCATCTATCGCTCGGACGGAACAAGTCAGCTGACAGCCCAGGCTGCTTGGGATAGCTCACAGCACGATTGCATCTTTTTAAACAGGCTGACGGATCTAAACAGTCGCGTCATTCTTAATCTCATGTGGGAAGTGGAAGCCGAACGATGTCAGAAGCCAATCCGGTTCAATATGGACATTGCAATTCAAATTCAAAGCAGAGACCGTTCCTTACGTACTAGTAAATTGTCAAGTCTCAAGAGGTTGTGGTACCCTACTGCTGCAAGAACACTGACGAAATACAGTGGCGTGTTTTCTGTGCATCTTAAGCCACCCATGACACGAAGAACAAGCCAGCTCTGGCGTTTGAATACTGCCACAAAGTATGTTCATGGTGAGGAACTTTTGGGATCATGGAAACCACGTGGCGTGTCTTTAGTACAGGACTTTAATTCGATGCAAGAGAGGATAAATCGTAAAAATCAAGTGGCCTTTACTCGTCAAATTTTGAATCTAAAGAAGCAACAAGTGCAGCAAATAGAACAAGTTAAAGAAGCAGCTACAGATGAACAAGAACGACAGTTAGCCTTATTGAAGAAAATAGTGGACTTGTGGCAGTTAAAACTTGGTACAGATAAAGAAATTGTAATCAGTCAAGATCCACCTGTGCAAATGGATTTGCCGATAACAGTTCAAAGAGAAGAGCTACAAAGCACTGCTAAGCTTTTGGCCGAAGTCGAGTTTGTGAATCAACCGTAAGTGATTTAAAAGATTTATTATGGGATGCTTAACTAATGAAACTAGAGCCAATGTGTCCAAGAAGGGATACTTGTTATACCAGCAGGATGCGGCAAAGGATCTTTGGATAAAGAGATGGTTTGTCATTCGTAGACCGTATATTTACATTTACACAAATGATACCGAGTCAGACGAACAGGGTGTCATTAATGTAGCCTCTGTTAGAATTGATTATAATGAAGCACTTGAAAAGATGATACAAGTAAGAGCACCTCTTAACTAAAAGTCATGGCTAATGCTTGTTTATAGAGAACTAATGTTTTTGCCGTTTATACCAATAATAATGCTTATACCTTACAAGCAGGAGCAAGACAGGAAATGATTCAATGGATTCAAATGATTGATCAAAAATTCCCTTTGGATACAATAACAACATGATCTTAATAAAACAACATGTTATGTAATACTTTTTATATTAATGAAATGTAGCCTATATCGCGTTATGTTTAGAAGGGGTTGTTACAATGAAATCATGGAAACCATTTAAAAATCTAGGAGACAGTTGAGGGCAGAAGATAGAATGCTTTACACCAGTTCATAATGAGTATCCTATAAATCGGCAACAAATACAGTACGACTTTTATTAACTCTACATGAACTTATACTACTTAATGAGCACGGTATGACTGACTTTACTATTAAGTTGATGAGATTGCTTTCTAGGTTTAGGCACCATAGGTTATTTATACTCTTCTATAAAAAACATATGTGAGCATATCTTTGCTTTTCCGTACTATGTAATAATACGAGTTTTCAATTCGAATTCTGTCCGCGATAAGGTTTATGTTTGATCAAATAAGCATTGTGAACTAATCCTGGGATTGCTATAGAATGGAAAAGTGGTTCTCCCATCTGCTTTTCTCAAGTATTTTGCATATATGAGGTTTATACCCAAGAATTCAGTACAAGATTGTTTGTTTAGTCTTATATATATTCTAAAAAAAAAATGCAAGTGATACTTGGAGAAAAAGTGTTTAAGCGTTCTATAACAAATAAAAATGAGCAAGGATACCAGTAGTAGGCAATCATCAAGGATAAATGCATTATCAAATCTAGATTAATTGTCTTGTAAAATGTTACTCTTGAAAAAGACAATATATGAATTTCTTAAATCGTGGAAGCTATACACTCTTTCCGGAAAGTAAATTTGCCTGTGATCGAATATAAATGCACCCAATGGTGAGAACAAAATTCATGCTGTACAAAATGTAAATTCGCCGTTACCAAGAATATTTTCGTAGTATCAGCCTTGACATCCATGGAGATACTGTATTTCCAAATTGAGATGTCGTATTGAAACCGTTGTAATGTTATCAGAGTAATAACAAATACAAAAAGAATATGGCTCACTATCTCATTTGACAGTATTATTAACAGGTGGACTGTCTTGGAGCTGAAACTAACCTAATATTAGAAATCGCCCTCTTTAGTCTC